>NW_026896814.1:87500-108842 GCF_033153095.1 Gastrolobium bilobum | reverse complement strand
GGGGCCAAAGAAATAGGCCCCACACCAGGCAACAATTCAATCGAGAACTCAATCTCTCTCTTAGGTAAAAATTCTGGTATCTCATCAGGGAATACATCCACAAACTCATTAACCACCGGAATAGTAGAAATCTCAATCTCCTTACCACCCACCAATCCACCCAAGAAAATATAACCCTGATCCCCAGCCTTCAAGGCTTTAACAGCTTGACACATGGACAGAAAGGGAGACGGAGTAACCGAGTGCTTCTCGTGAGATAATATTAACCTCTTGCCGCAACAATCAACCATTGCGCAGTTTTGAGACAACCAATCCATGCCCAATATCAAATCAATAGTGTAGCCCCTGCCTTCGTAGATAAACATGACCTCTTTACAAATAAAGGAGGAATCACTAACCTCTCCTGTAGCCGTAGTAATACGCATAGGGGGAATCATCTGTGATACTTTTAACCCCAACCCCATAGCAACATATTTCGCCACGAACGAATGCGTAGCTCTGGAATCAAATAACACAGACAAATCAATATTAGAGATCAAAATTATACCTTTAACCAAATTTGGTGCCTTCTCCGTCTTCTGCGCATTTGTAGTATAAAGACGCCCAACTGTAGGAGCAGATGGCAAGGCCTGTAGATTCGCAGCCTGCCAAGTGTTACTGTAATAATTATTGGCATAATGCCCAACCTTACCACATTTGAAGCAAGATTTCGGAGCCGCAATACAAGGGCCCTGATGAAACCTCTTACACTTATCACATCAGGGATTAGAATTCCTGTCATTAAATCCGCTCCTCTGACCACCACCCCTCTTGAACTGCCCCAGAGGTTGCCTTACCTGCAACCCCCTACCTCTATTGTTATTCTGATGGTAGCCACCTCTGATATTATTACCTGGAGGACCAGATGTCCTCGAAGAACCAGACTTCGGATATATGTTATAAACACTTTCAACCCGTTTGCACTGGGTCACTAAATCACCAAAATTCCTCACAGCAGTATTGGACATCCTCTTAGCAATTTTCTCATTCAAACCTCTCTGAAACTTAGCAGACAGAAACTCAGGAGTCGGCAGCACACCCTCATAATTTGCAAACTTCACTAACTCATTAAACTTCGTCATATAGGCATCAACAGTCATGGTACCCTGTACCAATTTCTCAAACTCACCCTGTTTAGCTTCCCGAACATCCCTGGGAAAGGACTCTTCATGAAATAGTCTTTCAAATAAAGCCCAAGTAATTTCTTCTCCCTGAATAGTAAAAGGTTGAGATGTATTATACCACCACTCGTGGGCATCTCCCTCGAGCATATAAACAGAATAAAGTAATCTCTGGGGATCCTGACACCCCATAACCTGGAATATTTTCTCCATACCCATCAACCAGGTAGTCACTACCTTCAGGTCCCTTGACCCCTGAAATACTGGCGGTTTATGTTTTCTGAAAGAAATGAGCCTCTGCTCATCAGTGCCAACAAATACTTGCCCAGCAGCCCCAAAAGACTGAGCAACAACAAAAGGATCCACAGAAGGCTCTGGGATATATGTAGGATCAGTAGTGTGGCGACTAGCCTCCTCAGAATGACGACTAGCCCCACTCCCCTCCTAGTGAGGTGTAACAGATGGCGTACGGGTATGAGTATCTGTAGCCGTATGTGGAGGAGAATCATCGCTCCTGTTCCGAGCCTTATCTTCCCTCATCTCATTCATGAAGGCATGCATTATGTCCTGATTATTTTTCAACAGGGACTCAGTTATATTTCTATTTGCAGTAGTCTCTTCCTGCAGAGCATTTAGAACTGCAGTAATAGGATCTGGTGCTGCTAGATGACCTGCACCTCGAGTTCCATGGCGACCTCGTGCCCTACTCATGATATCTGTACATGTAACACAAAGGAATGAGCTGATCATACCCACACTGAGGAATCACATATACATTAATCACAAACAGTTCACAGATAGCTATGCAACACAAAATATAGTACTACATTATCAGAGTTCCCTTACAAAACTGCTCTGATACCATAAAATGTAACAGCCCATTGTACACTGGTATTGTTAACTTTAATTATGATATTAAGCGCAGTTACAATCACAGCAATTCATTTATAAAAATGCGAGTAAACTTTTTCTGTTATTACGCGAGTATTTAAAACAATAAAAAGCGTAATAATTAAAAGTTGTGACCGTAACTGTAAACTCTTGCGGAATACTTGTTTAAACTACTTTTATAACTTATTTTACTTACTACAAGTCACTAAGGGGTTCCCATAAACCCACTTGGCTAATTTCTCAATTTTACGTTTTCTACCTATCCGAACATGGTTCGGTCTTTAATTTTCTACGGGTAAACCGCATTCTAAAAACCAGCCATATTTTTATATGTTATTCTACACTCAATTACCTCTCTAGGAAGCTATCACACGATTTATTTAGAGCTCGTTTGCTCCGGATATCGCCGTTTGAAGTTGGACAAGCAAAACTGCCAACCAACCCCAAAATAACTCCAAACATCCCTCACTTCACGAATTACTGCCAAAAATACACTCAACCAATTGCTCTAAAAATTTTATACAACAAACTAACCTGAAGCTTCAATTTTATATATCATAACTTAATTTTACTAAGAAACGAAGCGGGCATTAATTTCCCAAAACCGGTCCAGAACTGCCACAAGTGCAGTGAGCAAAAGGGCAGTATGCACTCTCTACCTTCTATAGGGCGACGTTTCACCCAAAATTTTACCAAATATTACCAAAAGATAGAGGACATCTCAAGATTCAAAATGGCGTATGGCACGTCCCTATCAGACCTCTGTGGAGGGAGATATGCTCTCCCGAAGTTCACCTAAATTATGCCAATTTTCAGAAATTTCGCGAGTGTTTCCTTTGTTTTTACAAAAATCCCCAATTTGGCTAATGTGATCTAGGACCTCAAATGTACCTAATAATCATTGGGTGGCACACACAAGGACCAACAATGCCTTGGGGCACTTACAACCCATCACAGTTTATCTTACATATATAATATGTACCACATTGTTTTCTTTATTAATACTTAATACGTTTCAATCATCAAAGTCCACTTTCATGCATTTGCTAATCATACACATAATCAAAATCCTAAAATAGGCCTATTTCCCTTTCATCATACTACATATGCTTCACATTACACAAGATCCAAATTACAGTACTTACAATTATCCAAATTACAACATAATTCATAAATCTCCAAATGTCATAAACTACATGTATCTAGACTTAGGCCAAAATAGCATGAACAAATATGAAATAAATCTCATCCTAACAACATATACAATGTTCATGCCCTGAGTCTAGCCTAGGCCCAATGGCCATAAAAATACAAAATGTGTAAAGTCCTCCAACGACTCATCCTACGGGCTTCTTGCCCGCCGCTCCTGTACCACTGCTACCTCCTGAAATAAAGCCCCCAAGACGGGGTGAGATATACGAATATATCTCAGTAACCCAGAGGTTCCGGAGAAAACTCTGCCCAATGGCTCACTCTGATGCATATAAATAATATAAAATAATATCTTGAAAAAACGAGATATAGCAAGGGATTTAGAGAAACTAAGGAACATAGGGATATAAAATACGCCGAAGCTGGAATGGTCGCTACCAATACCACGCAACGTCCTGCCTAATGGCTCGGCATATAAGCCTACGGGTCTAAACCAAGGCGTGTTCCTAGAACATCAAACCAAGGCACCCCTCCATCCATATACACCCGAGACTTCCTAGTGTGCTCCTATCTGGATCACACACCATGACCCTAGGTCAACTGAAACTCCCTCTCGGAGACCTATCCAGTGGAAGTCTGAAACGCCCGAAGGCAAACTGTCTACTGGCCAGAGACTCGGTACCTATGTACCAACATACATAGTAAATGCATGATCATGTTATTCCACGTTACTTACATACATTTCCTACCATCACCCTCAACAGGCGTGGTGGAACACACAAGGGGATCAACCCCAGTACCAAGAGGTTACCTGTTTAGTCCTCTTCACTTAGCTCCCAATAAAGTATTCTCCGAGCTCTTTATACAGCAGAAATTCCTACAGAGAGGACATTCCCAATTACATAAAATTCATACAACACATGCAAGTCATCAATTACACAAGCATGGTTCCAATCACTTACCTCAATCCCACTTGGTCCAGGACCAAGGGCAATCCACCAAACTCACGGTTCAGGGTTCAAATCTACGTACGGCAACCTACAACAACCTTGCAAGAACCATTAATACACGGCAATTCTATCAGACAACGAAAAACGTCAAAAATCTCCCCTACACCATGTAGGTTCGGCCCTAGTAGGTCTATTTTACAATTTATTTTTCTAAATTTTCTTTCTCATTTTATTAGGCATCTTTAGGTTATCAAAAGGCCATATCAAGTGCCACTTTTTATTTTTCGTCATTAAAACGTCGTTTTGCCTAATATTTTGTTCTATGTCCAATTAACCAATCAACATCACCAAACATTTTTCCTTTGATTTTCCAACCACCACACCCATCTAATTACCATTTAACACATAATACATCACTCAATCAATTTCCAACAACATCAATTCCCTAATTCTCCCTAAATGGCCGAATTGTACTCAATGCCACACCAAGGAATTTCAATCAATTTTAACTACTCCATACCTCATACAATCCTATTATATCATCATACAACCATACCACAATCTCATCATACATTCCTAACAACAATTTCAAACCCAAAGTCATGACATCCTCAAAATTTTCTAAGTTAAAAATTCACATTTTTCATATGGCTACTACACATCATTCTAAGACACATTCATGTACAAACATTTTCCATTTAAGATCTCTAAACACACCAATAAACCAAGCCATCTTTAGGGTTCATGAAATGCAAGGAAACTTACTCAAAAGCTTGGCACAAGGCTCCTCCTAAACATACTCAACCATTGGAGCATCAATAACCACCAAGAACACAAATATAAAGAAAAGGGTCGCGGCTTTGGGGAGGATTTTTCTCAAAATCTAGGGGGATTCAAGGCTTAAGAAAACTACCAATGGGTTCAGAAGGTGATTTCCATCAAGTTTCAAGCCAAGGATCAAGGGATTTGGTGGAGGAATGATGTAGTTAGAAGTGAAACAAGTTTTGTTCAAAAACTTGCTCAAGGAGCCATGGAGGCCGCGGGTAGGAGAGAGAGAGAGAGAAGGGAAGGAGAAGAGGGAATAGTGACATGGTGTCGCATGTCTCAAGTTAGTTAAGTGAGGTGGGCCCTACCGCCACCTCACGCGATTTCAAATTCATTTGAATTTCTTTCTGTTTTCACTAAACGTCCTTAAATTCACAACCTATTTAGAAACTCAAATTTTTAACATTAACCATTGTCCTTTAATTATACTTGATCAGATGAATCCGTAGTTTTCCGGTCGTTCGGAGAAAATGCTGTTTTAAGCTGTTGCGTGCGTCGTTGGCACGCTTCCCCAAACTTACTTATTTCCATCAAATTTTATCAGAAATCATATTCCCTAGTTCTATAAACCATTTATAACTCATATTCAAAACCTAGAGCTCAAAACTCAATCGGTACGCTTTACGGTGCAACTGTACCGGGATATTTTTACCGGGTAAAAACACTATTCATTGAATTTTCTGAAATTTGCCTAGCCACTCAATTTTTCATTCTGAATCCATTTCCAGGGTTATTTTATCACCTGAGACCATCTACTCAATTTTTATCTTCCTAGGGTTGCTTGTTGGCTAATTACCATTTTGCCCTTTTCTTTGTATTTTAGCCTAATTTTCAGGATTTTCACTAATCCTTCACTTTAATCCTCATTTAATATTTTAATATTTAATTTAGAATTACGAGGTGTTATAGCCTCTATCATGTTTATGCATGCAAGTGAAAAATGTAGTTTTAAAAAGAAAAGCAGCAAGTTCTAGAGAACAAAAATATGAGGGAAAGCACACAAGAAAGAAAGAATGGCAAAAAGATAAATTCCAATCATAAAGGCTCAAACTCTCACAAGGTTAATACCAACTTATGCAATTAGCATCACGAATTCGACTACCAAGCCAAGTAATCTATGAATTAAGAACTCTGCCCAATTAGAACGATCCATCAAGAACAACATATCCAAGTTCACACTATGTATAACTCAGCAATTATAGGTTGGGTGACCTCCTGGGAAGTTTTCCCGGGAAGTGTGCGAGTGAGAAAAAAACACACTGAAAAGTCTCGTGTTAGTATGTGGGGATAGCCATTGATTCTTGAAGCGGTCGGGCGTTACAGTGTGTGTAAGATGTCTTGTTCTTCCTAACAGAATCAATTTCCTTTTCAAGACTACGTGCAAACAGAATCAAATCACACATATGATCAGAATTATTATCAGGTTGATTAACCTTTCTTAGTTTAACATTCAATAAAAATTCAGAACTAACTTCAATAGGAAAGTCAGAATCCACAATCAAATCAGCATCAACATTATCATTCACATCATGAATCACACGAAAATTAATGCTCAACCTTGACCCTAGAATGCTTCATGGCGTCAAAGATACTAAAATGCACAATACTATCTCCAAATTCCAAGGAAAGAGTACCAGCATGCACATCTATCTTAGTCATAACTGTTTTCATGAAAAGCCTTCCTAGAATGATTGAGGGCCTACTGTTAGGAGGTTCACCCTCCATGTCTAAAATGTAAAAATCAATAGGGAAAATCAATTCATTCACTTTAACTAACACATCCTAAATCAAACAGAAGGGCGAGCACTACTCTTATTAACTAAGTGGATAACAACACCAGTAGCTTGTAAAGGACAAAGACCAAGAGAATCATAAACAGATTTAGGCATAACATTTATGGCAGCACCTAAGTCTAGCATGCAAACATCAAATTTATAATTTCCAATAAGTCAAGGAATAGTAAACGTCCCTGGATCATTTCACTTCTCAAGGATGGGCTGGATGAGTGCATAAACGTTTTGGCTCACGCTTACTAGTTCGTCCTCCTTCAGCCACCTCTTGTTGGTACATAACTCCTTCAAAAACTTAGCATATTTGGGAATCAGCTTGATTGCTTCTAAGATAGGAATGTTAATTGCAACTTTTCTAAATGTCTCCTGGATCTCTTTCTCTTGTGCTGTCTCTGCTAGCTTCTTGGATTTGATAGCTCTCTGAGGGAAAGGAAGAAAAGTAGAAAACTCAGGCTCATCATTACCTTGCTTCTCTTGTACTGTCTTTTTTTCCCTAATGCTAGTTCAGTCTCAGATGCAACTTGCTTAGGCTCTTCTAGTTGCTTTCTAGACCTCAGAGATATAGCACTGACATTCAGATTTCTCTTCGGATTCGGAACTATCTGGGGAGGGAGCGAACTAGACCCTTGAGGTTGGACCTGGCTCAATGAAGTTGCTAACTTCCAATCCGAGTTTGTAGATTCTGAATGATGAACTCAGTACGTTGCTGGAACTGCAAATTTCTCGTTGCAAGCTGCTTCACTAAATCTCCCAATGAAGGACCACTATTGAGTTGTTGTTGCGCTTAAGGCGGTAGAGGCGAAAACTATTGGAAAATTTGCCTCTACTGTGAAGGCACAAACTGCCTCTGTTGGTAGGAAAAATTATGTTGCTAGTATTGAGGCTTAACAGGAAAAACTCCTTCTACAACCACTGTCTGGTCAGAAAGGGTGGTCTCTTGTAGAGTGGGCCAAGCATCCATGGGATAGAGTGGATTGCAGCAAATATTGCATAGGTTTCTCACCCGTGGAGAGGGAGGTTGCACTGTCTACATCACTACCAACTGTCTCACTAGTGAAGTCAATACATCAAGCCTATTCTCTATTCTCTAATTGTCTGTGCTTGACGCTACTACTGTCGCTACTATCAAATTCTGGATTGGGGGCGTCTGAACTTGGAATACATCACAATGGTTTGCTCTAGTGTCAAACTGCTGAGCATTGGCTGCCATTTCTGCTATCAATTCTTTGGCTGCAACATCGTCTTATTGACTAGAACTCCACCACTTGTAGCATATATCATATTTCTGTCCACTGGTGGCAACCCTTCATAAAAGTACACAATCAAAAGTTGATATGGGATCTGATGATGTGGACAGCTCGCACATAGCCTCTTGAATCGCTCCCAATACTCATGTAGATTTTCTCCATTCGCTTGTCTTATGCCACTTATCTTCTTTCTAGTTTGCAGTGGGTCTTGAGGCAGGGAAGCACTTCTCCAGAAATAGTCTTGCCATATCATTCCAGCTTCCAATGGATAAGGGTTGAAGGTAGTACAATCAACCCTTAGCTCCACCATCTAGAGAAAAAGAAAAGACTCTCAATTTGACCCGCTCCTCATTAACTCCTTAAGGTTTCACTGTACTGCAGACTACATGGAACTCCTTCAAATGCTTATGCAGATTGTAAGAACCCGCACCGTTAATTAAGGTATTTAATTAATTAATTATGCAAAAATAGGAAATGAGTCCATAATTGACCCTAATAATTATTTATGAGGCTTTATAATCATAATAAGTGTGTTAGAATGTTGAAAGTCATTTTTCGGAAGAAAAGTGCAGATACCGGTTCTGCTAGTCGGTATAAATGCGTACCCAAAAAGCATCCTAGAAAATTAAAGTAAGTGCATGATAATTACTAGAATAATATGTAGGACTTGTAAAACGGTAGAAACCGGTGCTAGAAACTGGTGCTGGCTTTGAAAAGCGCGTACCAGAAAGGTGCTCAGAAAAATATAAGAAAAATATGATAATTCTTGGAAAAATGTGTAGTTTCAGAATCCAAAGTTTGGGATTAAAATGCTAAGCGTAGCAATTAAAGTTAATATTGTGTGTTTAAGTGTGTTTGGGCTATAAATACTCTCATTATGGGCACAAAACCCTAGGATCAGATTTCTCTACGTGAGTTGGGGCTGACCATTTGCTGGTTACTTTTCCATTGGCTTTCCCTTCCATTTCTTGAGCCAAGTTGTGATCTTTCTTGACTTTCTTCACATTTCCACCTTGTAAACACTTGGGAGCATCCTTGTGGGAGTGAAATGAGGGTCTTTTCTGAGTCTTAGCCACTGTTTGAGTCAGTCTTGAGGGCTGAGTTTGGAGGTTGAGTAGTGGAAGCCTTGGTCTTGCCATTTGTGAACTCCAAGTGTCTATCTTTGTGGAGAAAGGAGCCATCTTGTTGTGCATTTTCGTGCATCTTCCTTGAGTCGGACTTGAGGGGCTGTGTTGAGCTCCAAGAGCATCTCCATTCTGAGTTTTGAGCCTTGGTATGTTATACCAACCTTTAACTTGAGTTTTAAGGCTTAAAAATGGTACCTTGATGCATCTAATGACTAAAAGATGATAACTTATTGTTGGGTAATGTTGAACACGCTTAGAAATGCATAATTAGGTGTTTAAAATCGGTAAAAAGGGAACCTTTAAGTGATATCTTCACGAAAATGCAGAAACTGCATTCTGTCATGAAATATCCGGATATTTGTCGAACAGGTATCCGGATATTGGATATCCGGATATGTGGTTTTGGGATATCCGGATATTGGATATCCGGATATGTGAATCTGTATATCCGGATATTGCATATCCGGATATGGACAGTGAGATATCCGGATATGATCCCGAGGAATATCCGGATATTCTGGGATTTCGCAGAACAGTAGCTGTGTTGTGTGTATAGTAGGCTATTGGGGGTCTGTGGACCCTAGTTTGATGAAGTTGAACTTCTGTATTTTATGGACTAAGCCAGAATCATGAGATTAAGGGCTTGTGGCTTTGTTAGAAGCTTTAAGACTTGAAAACGTAATGAAAAGGCATTGTCTTTAATTTGTATGCATGTGGTACATGTTATTGATTTATATTTGGTCCATATCAGATTGTGATCTGCTGTTATTGGACTTTGGGCTTGTGGCATTGGATAGCTAGCTTAGAGGTAAGCTTCCGTGTCCTCGGTTTAGCCATGTTGTGGTTCCACCATTTCCCATGGGGATATGGTATATGCATGCTGTGTTACATGCTTTTGATGTTTTGGAAATGCTGTTGAGCTATTGTATGTTAGTGCCTTGTTGATATGCATGGAGGTGTTCCACCTATACGGTAAGCCTGAGTATGTAGAACATACAAGAGGGTGAGGCTGTGGGTGAGGTGCAAGCGGTGTTCCTAGTACTACATGTAGGGAATAGACGTATTCCTACATTTCTCTGGCCAGTAGATAGGGATAAACACACATGCCATAGATATCTGTTGCACTACATAGTTTTGGAACTGATAATGATATAAATGTTTTTTGAACTTATATTGCACATGTAAGTGAGCTTGGGGTGGAAGATCCTTGAGGACCCCTTGTCTTACTGAGATTTCTAGTTTAGAGATCTCACCCCACGTTTGGGGAATGCTTATTTCAGGGTCAGGTAATGTTGAGACCTCAGGCAGCAGGAGGTCGGAGCTGAGTTAGATTGCTGTTATATTATGCTGCCATGATTGGATGCTGGATTTGCATATTGTTTATTCTTATAGCTTCAGTTATGTTTATGGAGTTTTACGTTGAGACTTGTTGTTTACTATGTTTATTTGGTGAGCATGGGGATTGTCCATGACACATAGTATTGTTATGTCTTGATTATGTCTTGAGTCTTTTGAAGTTGTAATAATGTATCAGGATATTGTCCGGATTACTTGATGTAATGCCGTGATTTAGATACACACTTTATTTATATATTGAGGTATTTCAGTAGATGTCTTATTGCAATTTACGTACAGGCGATATTTTATGAAATTGATTAAGTAATCAAGTTGATAAATGATAATGACGTCATAATTGAAAAGAAAAAGAATATTCCGCATTTTTAATTAAGCACCGCTTAATACGATGTCATGTTAATATTCCAAGTATACACGGGGTGTTACACAGATCCTCACCTACAAGACCATAAAACTCGGGAAGCAAATAGATAAGCCCAAACTTAAGTTTAAAACCAGCATCAATGTCAAGATAACGAATGCAAAAAGGCTGATAGTTAACCTCAAGTGTATCCAATTGCCTTAAGCGTCTATGATCCATGTTTTCCGAATTAATGACAATACTACTAGAAAAAGTAAAATCTACTTTATTAAAAAAAAATTATATTTAAACTACAGTAGAAACTAACGAAAATAAATATAGAAACACTATTAAACGATTTTTAAAAATTATGGAAACACCACACATCCTATCTAGGAACTCAAAAATCAAATAAAAGTATTTCAAAAAATAAAAATAAAAAAATAAAAAGTGGTCTAAACAATGGAATTTTGCCAAAACAGTGTGGGCCTCACCCTTTGTGTAAGCCCTGCTTAGAATATCGTTCTCCTTCATCTCACAAAAATTCAGCCCAATCAAAGCAAAAATAGCAATTGCAGGAATACCTGATAAGTTCTATCGCGACCAAAACTTCCTAAATTATAACAAAACTTCCTAAATTATAAAAGATAACATAAGAAAAAGAATTAGGAAAGAATAAAATAAAGGGAAAGAAGAAGCAAAAGGAAACAAAATAAGGAAAAAAGTAAAATAAAATAAAAAAAGAATGAGAGATAATGGGCAAAACCAGCCACGAATTTTGTGAGAGATTTTGTGATTTTGGAGTTGTTTGCTCAAGCCATTGCTTGGGGATCAATTGGAAGAGCCTTGTGACGTATTTGTGGGTAAGTTTCAACACCTCTCATGGATTGATTTGAGGATTTATTTTCATGAACCCTAAAGGGGCTTTTGTTGATTTGTGTGGTTAGAGAGCTCAAATGGAAAATGTTTGTACATGAATGTGTCTTAGAATGGTGTGTAGGAGCCATAAATGCAATAAAAATTATTAGTGAAAAATATGATTTTTAACTTAGAAAATTTTGAGGATGCCATGGCTTTGTGTTTTGGAATTGTGGTAGGATTGTGTAATTGGATTGTTGTATGGTTGTATGATGATATAATAGGATTGTATGAGGTGTGGAGTAGTTAAAAATTGATTGAAATTCCTTGGAGTATACCATTGTTGAATTCGGCCAGTTAAGGAAAAGGAAGGAAATGATGTTGTTGAAATTACTTGGATGATGTATTGAGTGTTAAATGGTAATTAGATGAGTTGTGTGGTGGTTGGAAGGTTGGAGAATCAATGAAAAATAATTGATAGTGTTGAGAGTTGTAAAGGAACCTAGAGCAAAATATTAAGCAAACGAAGTTTGAAAGACGTCAAATGAAAAGTGGCACTTGACATGGCCTTTTGGTAACCTAAAGATGTCTAAGAAAATGAGAAAGAAAATTTAGAAAAATAAATTGTGAATTTACACTAAAGAGGCCGAACCTACATTGTGTAGGGAGGATTTTTGACGTTTTCGTATTTTGATAGATTTGCGGTGTATTGATGATTCATACATGGTTATTGTAGGTTGTCGTACGTTGATTTGAACCTCGAACCGTGAGTTTGGTGGATTGCCCTTGGTCTCGGACCAAGTGGGATTGAGGTGAGTAATTGGAACCATGCTTGTGTAATTGATAACTTGCATGTGTTGTATGAATTTTAAGTAATAAGGAATGTCCTCTGTGTAGGCATCTCTGCTGTATAAAGAGCTCGGAGAATATATTACTGGGAGCTAAGTGAAGAGAACTATACAGGTAACCTCTTGGTACTGGGGCTTGATCCCCTTGTGTGTTCCACCATGCCCGTTGAGGGTGATGGTAGGAAATGTATGTAAGTAATGTAGAATAACATGATCAAGCATTTAGTATGTATGTTGGTACATAGGATGTACCGAGTCTCTGGCCAGTAGACAGTTTGCCT
This sequence comes from Gastrolobium bilobum, assembly GCF_033153095.1. Lineage (NCBI taxonomy): Eukaryota > Viridiplantae > Streptophyta > Magnoliopsida > Fabales > Fabaceae > Gastrolobium > Gastrolobium bilobum. The sequence continues at coordinate 96,017 of NW_026896814.1, read as the reverse complement.
TCGGGCGTTGCAGACTTCCACTGGATAGGTCTCCGAGAGGGAGTTCTAGTTGACCTAGGGTCGTGGTGTGTGATCCGGATAGGAGCACACTAGGAAGTCTCGGGTGTATATGGATGGAGGGTTCCTCGGTTGGATGTTCTAGGAACACGCCTTGGTTGAGACCCGTAGGCTTATATGCCGAGCCATTAGGCAGGATGTTGCGTGGTATTGGTAGCGACCATTCCAGCTTCGTCGTATTTTGTATCCCTATGTTCTCCAGTTTCTCTAAATCCCTTGCTATATCCCGTTTTTAAAGATGTTATTTTATATTATTTATATGCATCGAAGTGAGCCATTAGACGGAGTTTTCTCCGGAACCTCTGGGTTACAGAGATATATTTGTATATCTCACCCCATTTTGGGGACTTTATTTCAGGAGGTAGCAGTGGAGTTGGAGCGGCGGGCAAGAAGCCCGTAGGATGATTGGACATAGGATTTGTCATTTTGCATTTTGTTGGCCATTGGGCCTATGCTAGACTTAGCTCAGGAACAATGCATGTGATTGGGATTATGGCATCATTATGTTCATGATTTATTTTGCCTATGTTTAGTCTTGAATTACCATGTCTATTTTGGAATATGTATTATGTCATTTGAAGATTATAAATTGTAAAGTGTAAGGTGTCATTTGAAAGAATTGTAATTGTACATGAATTGTTGTAATATGGAGATATGTAACATGATGAAAGAGCAATAGGCCTAATCTAGGACTGATTTATGTTTTATGATGTAAAGAATGCATGCAAACGGATTATGGTGATTGAAACATGTTAAGTTGAAAATAATAACTAAAGTGATGGAAGAAGAGTAATTGAATATAAACTGTGATGGGTTGTAAGAGCCCCAAGGCATTGCTGGTTCTTGTGTGTTCCACCCAATGATTATTAGGTACATTTGAAGTCTTAGAACACATTTGCAAATTTGGGGATTTTTGTAAAAACAAAGGAAACTCTGGCGAATTTTCTGTAAATTGGCAAAATTTAGGCGAACTTCGAGAGAGCATATCTCCCTCCACAGAGGTCCGATAGGGACGTTCCATATGCCATTTTAAAGATTGAGATGTCCTATATTTTGTGGTAAAATTTGGTAAAATCCTGGGTTTGACGTCGGCCTGTAGAAGGTAGAGAGTGAAGACTGTACATTTGCTTAATGCACTTGTGGCAGTTCTGGACCAGTTTTGGGAAATTTATTCCCGCTTCATTTCCTGGTCAAATTAGGTGTATGATATATAAAATTGAAGATGGAGGTGTCTAGTTTGTTGTATAAAAATTTGAGAGCAATTGGTTGAGTGTATTTTCTGCAGTAATTCGTGGAGTGAGGGATGTTTGGAGCTGTTTTGGGGTTGGTTGGCAGTTTTGCTTGTCCAACTTCAAATGGCGATATCCGGAGCAAACAAGCTCTAAATAACTCGTGTGAAAGCGTCCTAGAAAGGTAATTGAGTGTAGAATAACATATCAAAAGATGGGAGGCTTGTATAATGCGGTTTATCCGCAGAAAATTAAAGACCGAACCATGTTCGGAAGGGTAGAAAACGTAAAAGTGAGAATTATGCTAAGTCATTCGTGACTTATAGTAAGTAAAATAAATTATAAAAGTAGTCTAAATAAGTTTTCCGCAAAGAGTTTACAATTACGGTCACAACTTTTAATTATTACGCTTTTATTGTTTTAAATATTCGCGTAATAAACGGAAAAAAGTTTACTCGCATTTTTATAAATGAATTGTTGTGATTGTAACTGCGCTTAATATCATAATTAATGTTAACAATACCGGTGTACAACGGGCTGTTACAATAAGAACATATCAAAACTTATCAGAACTTCTCAAAACAGATAAAATAGATCAAATAGATTAGATCATATTAGAAAAGATTAGACTTATCAAACTTATTAGACTGAACAAAACATAGCAGACTAATCGGAGCATAACAGAGCTTGTCATACAAATCAGGCATATAGTCACATCTTCATACACCATATGAATACAACTATGCAAGTGTCTAACAAAATCAGTCACGCAGACATAAACCATTATCCAATGGGATTCTAGTGGAACCACAAGTTAGAAGAAAACTCCTAAACCTAGAGCTTACCTCAAAAGCTTCTCCGGCAATAACTGGATCCTCCAATATTATTTCCCTGGATTCCACTCTATTAACATAACAAAATAACATCAATCACTCAGTTAAGTGTCACTTGCAATTCAAACAACTAACACTTACATTGTGAAACCTTAAGTGTTATTTGAATTCAAGTAATTGTTGTTAAAGAATCTATGTAAGTCACCTAGTTAATTGTGGCTGAATTATGGCCTTAAGGTTTAACCGTTTTTACAAGCTTTCCAATTACCAATTATTGGTCCTTTACATAGTTAAATTCAAGTAATCATCATTCAATTAACTTAGCATGTCCCAATTCACTTAAAAGCATATGGTGGCCGAATGTGACATGCACCAAAACATAATCTTGCCAAGCTTTTCACAACATAATCAAAGTTCATTTAACATACTTTCATCATAAATATAATCACCAACATCATGAATAATGCCAAATCATCCTTAATGGTGAACTTCATTTAATTGACCTAATTGGTCACATAATGTTCAAATGACTTTCAATGCTTTCAAATAAAAAGCTAATCATTCTAATCATATTAACTTATCTTAAAACTCATCATTATTAAATCAACAATGATTAAACAAATTTCTATTCATAAAAACCCTAATTTGGCCGAATGTTAACATATAAGGAAACATGGATTTTACATGCTTTTTCATGACTAATGAATACTCCAATCCATTACTCATATACTTAGAGCATCAAAGCATATTTTGACATCAAGAATTCCAAATCCAAAGCCTATTTAAATAGGTTGGCCGAATTGATACATATAGGAAACCATAGCTTTTCTTCAAGCTACAAATAGTTTCCAATCAAATTTTTCATCAAATTATCATGTAATAATCATATTTTCAGAAAGACTTTTCATCAAACACATGGTATATATTAAAACTACCATGCATAGGCCGAATTCATGCTTAGGTTTTTCAACAAACGAACATGCATTTTAACTAGCTTTTCATGCATAGTTTAACTTCAAATCAACAGAAAAAGAATAGAAAAAGAAAGTTTCTGAGACCCATTCTTTTTACGTGAGTATCAAAAAAATATTTCTGTATAAAATCATAAATATTTTTCCAATATTTTTATATTCGTAACATACGATCTCTTATACAACATACATTAATAGTTCGAAATCTCTATTTATCATAATAATCAGATATACAAATACACATAATAGAGACATAAGAATGATGTAGCTATGTATTGTTAAGTATATTGCATGATGCTTGCGCAAACATTCATGAATGTAGTAGAGATATCATATCATATATGTAAATATAAAATTTAGTAGTATACCAAAAAGTAGTTGTACATTTAATATAATGATCTCTCCCATGCACAAATGACAAATCACTTTTGTTACATGAAAAAAAATTAATAACAAATGTTGCATTAGCAACATTAGGGGTGTTAACGGCCCGAGCCGAGCCGAGCTTTGATCTTAACGGGCCAAGCCTGTATTTAAACGTGTCTGACTGGCCTTAGCCTGTTACCTGTTACGAATATAATATTGTCCTCTGGCCTAGTTTATTTACAAAAAAATAAAAGCTTGTGTGAAGCCTGTCTTAGCCTGTTAGCATGTTAAAGAATAAAAATAAGAGAACAGAATTCCACAAAAAATCAATTTCCAGATAGAAACCTTAGCTTCCAATTTGCAACAATAATTTACAAAGTCTACAATAAATAAATAAAATTAAAGTGAGAGAAGGTAGATAACATGTTATATTATCTTAGCCCATTATAAAAAAAGTTCCAACAAAAATAAAAATAAAATAAAAAATAAATTGACACAAACGAGCAGTGCACAGTGGAACGAATGAGTTTTTGTGGGTTTGTTTGTGTGAAGGATGATGAAGGATAATATAGAACAGCACTAGTAATTCCATAAATATACATAAATTCAATATATATCCAAATAGCATAATATAGAACAAAATCATTCAAAAAGTCTGTTAAACCAATAAAATGGGGTGAAATAAATTGATGAGAGAGAGTTATTACAAGTAGTATAAAAAGTATAAATAAATATTTATATACTAGGCTAGCATGGGAGGCTCTAAGGCCGAGCTTCTGAATTAGAGCCTGGGGTCTTTTTATTAAACGAGCTTTTATACAAGTTCAAGTCTGATTCCAACACGAGCTTTTATTAAACGAGCTCAGCCTTTACGAGCCAAGCCAAAGGCCCCTGGCTCGTTTACCACCGCTAAGCAACATAATAACTTGTAACGGAGTGTTTAGCATATATGTAAATCACACTCACCAGTTACCTATTTATGTCATCTCATTTCCTTTTTTTTTATGTCTAAACATTTTTTCACATATAGAATAAAATTCTTAAAATCAAATAATTTTAATTTAAAATCTGAGGTCATAAAGACATGTAAAATTATAATAACAATATAATAGCAAAAGTGGATATATCGTATTTCCAAATATTTTTCATGATAGCATTGGTACATCTAAATGCCTAAAACAATAATCAAACAAAAACAACAAAATTCTGTTATATATAACAAGGGAAAAACACTTCTTAAATTGCACGAGAAGTGTTTTATTGTATTGTGATACTTCGATTTATGTATAAAGTTTTTTTTTTTAATTAGTGTGAGGTACATCATTAATTAAGTCATAACATGATAAAATAATTCCCATGAAACATGAGAAAATTAAAGTCATATAACAATCTTAAAATGTTATCACATCAAATGCCATCAAATTTTATCTCTATTCAAGTTTATTTTTTTTATTTTTTTTTTGATAACATTAAGGGGCGAAGCCCCAAACAAAACCAAACTAACAACCAGAAACAAAAAATAACTATCCAGGGTCTATACCCCTACAAGAGGAGATTCCCTGAAGATCGTGATCAAATAACTGAGCAAGGTGAAACGGCATAACTCTATGACTCCAGAATCCAGTATCTTTGTGAAGAGCAGACTTGGCTAACCAATCAGCACAGGAATTGGCTTCCCTTGGAATATGAGAAAGCGTTACCTCCCAATCCTGACCGATGAGTGCTTGTATCTTAGCCACTATACGAGGCTGACAAGCTGCATTGCAATCAGCAAGCAAAGAGAATACTTCAGAAGCATCTCCTTCTAGTTCCACCTTCTTAAATCCCAGTTGCCAAACCAATCCCAGACCTTTTAGAGTTCCGCAAAGCTCCGCCATTAAAGGAGTGCAAGCACCAATATGATACTCAAAGCCTCCCAACCAAGAGCCATCATCAGATCTGATAATCCCACCACAAGCAGCCACCTCAGTATTCCTTTCAACTGCCCCATCAATATTAATCTTCACCCAATTTAACCTTGGAGGTTTCCATAAACTCATACGAGTTGGATGAGTGCTAGTAGTAGCCATAGCCTTCCTACCCATGCAGTTACGAACTTCCTCTATATACATAGCAATTATGTGCGTCCCATGGGTTGGATGCTGGTATAACAGGAGTAAGTATTTGTTTATCAAAAATAAAAAAAGAGAGGGATGTGTAAGGACATAATTATAAAGGTAAGAGTAGTATAAATATATTATATTTTTTATATTTAATAAAAGATAAACTGAAAGTTTGGTACATTTGATATAAAGAAAATATTTTTGAGAAGGAAATCAAAACGTTCCTTTTTCATAAATAATATTTTTCAAACAGCCTTCCTAAAAATCCATTGAAAAACAAAACTTTCATAAACAGTTGTTGTAAATGATATCAGTCATTAAATTTCAGGATTTCGATCAAAATGGTAATGCATCTCCATCCGACAATTTTGTGGTGTTTAAAAACTTGACCCGGCAATTGACTCGGCTGAGGTCAGGAGTTATGGGATCACAGGTTTAACTGGAAGGTCATGGGGTCATTTCATTGACCCGATTTTATACATTAAAAAAAATATAAATATATATCCTATCTAAAAAATTCAAAAAAATCAAACTACCGATCATTAAAGATTCAAAATATACTTAACATAATTTAATCAATTACATCCACAAATCAATATTCACAAACTAATTAAAGTATCAAACTATCAAAGTATAAAACACATATTCCAATGGAGTTAATGAAAAGTTATGTCATCAAAGTCAGGCCTTTTTTGTCCTTCTTATGCACCTACAACAGTATGTGAAAGGAGATTTCTTATCCAATAGAAAATAGCGGAGGAGAGGCGACGACACGACAAATTAACGGTGGGAGAAAAAAACCAGCATGGTGAAGGAAATCACCGGATCAGGGAGACTGAGTTTGGTTCTAGGAGAGAAGATCGTAAGAGAATAAGAAAAATGATTTAGATTTCAGATCTAGTTCTAAATATAGGCAGCAACGAGTTTTGTTTTAATTTTTTTTTTACATATCAAACAATGTCATTTCGTGCATAATTTAAAAAAAAAAATACAGTGACTTATTTGACCCTTTTGATCCGTGAGTCACAGATTCAATCAGAGAATTTTGGGGCTAGAGGAATAACTTATAAGTAAGATCAAATTACTAACCCGAACCCTCATAAAAAAAAGGAGTCAATGACTCAGAGTGGGACAAAATTTTAAAACACTGGTTTTGAATCTTTTCATACATGTAATAGTGGAAGGCTGCAAATACTCATAAAACAAAAAATATTGTTATTATGAAAATATCATTTGTTCTTACCATCTGAAAAAGCATAGAAAATTCTTATCCACGTGCTTGACACGTCACCGTGACATATAGCAATTTTAATTAAAAATAAAATAAAATCTTCAAAGTCAACTGAAAAAAAAAAAAAAAAGGTGGTGATGAGTCAACACAAAGAACATAACTATGGTGACTATATATACCCGAACATCGCAATTTTTCTCATAAACCAAAAGAGCTTCGAAACTTGAGACTCTTCTTTCCCTTTAGACAGAGCCACTATGGTTGACGTTACACCCCGAGACTCGCTGAAGCGCCAAGCGAACCGCTTCTTCATGATCATAACGGCTGTGCTGACCATGATGGCCAGGCGAGCAAGCCGTCTGCCACTGAGGTTGAAGGCGGCGGCGGCGACGGAGCCGGCGATGAAAGACGATTGGAAAGTGGAGCTGAAGTCGCCGAGGAAGCTGCTGAGGTCCATAAGCAGCAGAACGTCGTCGTTTATTCGTAAGAAGAAGGGGAAAGAAGAGGAGGGAAAGGAGTGGGGAGATGGTGGGGTGTGGCAGAAGGCAATATTGATGGGGGATAAGTGTGAGCCGTTGGATTTCTCGGGAGTAATGTATTACGATAGTAACGGGGAGCTGGTGAGCGAGATCCCTCTCATCACGTCGCCGCCACGTTAGAGTCCCGTGCCTTGTAATTTCACCCGGAACAAACAATCGAAGCAGCTGACCGGAGGAAACAACAACAAATTGGAATAAGTTGAAAGCTGAAACTCCGAGTTAGGTTTTTTTTTTTTTTTTTTTAAATGTATGTGTGGATGGGTGAAAAAATTGTAACTGTGGAGCCACCTTGTAGATTGTGTTAAAGGATGTTTAGATTTATCTTAGGTAAGTCTTTGTTGGTTTGTTTTTTCTTTTTTTTTTACGAGTAAATATATATTTATTTTTTTGTATTCAGCAAATTTTACGATGCTCGCTTTAGTTTTTAGTAATTAAAGAGGCTATTCGTGGTCTTTAAGAAATTCAAAGTGGATCCATTTTAGTTCTTTTGAAGGACTAATATGGGTCTTTTTTTAATTTGTGAGGGATCACGATTTCAACTAAATGGAACCATTTTGAATTTCTTAGAGATCACGAATAGCTTTTTTATTTGCTAGGGACTAAAGCGGACATCGTATTTGCCGAGGATCAAAAAAATTTACTCTTTTCCTTTTAAAAGTGTACGATTTTAATTTAGAGAAATTGGTAGCACTTCGAGCTTTTCTCTTGGTTACAAAAGTCAAATTGTCTTTCACGCGCATCTCATGGCATTTGGTTTACAGACTTCGACCCCACTGATTAAATAGAGCTAATAGCTAGCTAGTACAAATATTAGAACAATTAAACGCTCGATTTTTTTCTTCTCTCTTTATTTCTTTTATATTTAAAAGATTGAAGAACTAGTACCCACTTGTCAAGGGAGCAATCGGTTTAAAAAATGCAATAAGGTCAATGAGAATGTTATAAAATTATGAAATTGACATGAAAAACGACTAGTTAAGATGAATTTTATATAGCCACATAATTAATTAATCAGAAAAAATATTGCAGTTAATACAGATAAGTTATTTGTATTTATTTTCAAAACGACGTCGTTTTGCGATTGAAAGATTAAAAAATTATAATTATAAAGACTATAATAACCTTGAAATAAATTAAAATTACAAAAACACCATGATTTTTGCTCCAAAATGATGTCGTATTGGGCTTA
>NW_026896814.1:0-85000 GCF_033153095.1 Gastrolobium bilobum | reverse complement strand
ACAATTACAGTCTGTTTATAGCAGCAATAATCATTAATATTCATAGCCCAATGTTTCACTAAATGTTTAAGGCTTTCCAACTTGTTTTAAGTGATTTTAGGCTTAATCTGCAGGAGGTATTCGAATACTCCTCGATGAGTATTCGAATACTCCATGTCTCCAGAAAGTATCTGAAAACTTTCACTAAAATATTCGAATACCACACAGTATCCGAATACTTTTCCCACGGTATCTGAATACTATATAGTATCAGAATATATTTTCTACGGTATTCGAATACTTTTCTTCCCAGAAAAGTATCCCAATACTCCTTCATGAGTATTCGACTACCTGCTGATGAGTATTCGAATACTCCACGAAAAGTATTTGAATACTTATCAGACAGAATGCAAAAACTCGTGCATTCTTTGCATAATTCCCATTTTAAAGGTTCTCTCACGATTTGGAGTCCAATAACTCCACAAATAGAAGTTCATTAATGTATTTCAAGCATAGTTTATCAACCTTTAACTTGAATGATCAAAGTTTCACTCTTTAATGACTCAAACAAGCTCGAACCATGAAATTTTAAAGAGGATGATCGTGGGTTACCTCAAGGCTCAAGAACTGAGAAAAACGGAATGACTTGGAGCTTCCTACACAGTTCCACAACACTGACTTCACAAAGCCACGAATTTGACACACAAGATCGGTCTTTGTTGCAACTTTAGTAAGTGTACTAGTCGTACAAGTAATAAAATGATGAATAAAGATCGTTCCCTCGAAGATTTGTGTTCAAACACCAACTAACCATATATACTTAAGTTGAATCAAACAAAAAGTTATTGATTGCATTGATAATTGTCACCAGAAATTTGAATTGTATTAAAACTTGATAAAATAAATAAAATGTGAATTGTAATTTTAAAAAACAAGTAGTCAGAAATCAATTTCCCTCAAGCATGAATTTATGTAAGAATCATTCCTATTATGAATTATCCCCCATGTGATGTTAATTAATCTTTTTCTTATCACCAAAATGTAATCCCTTACTATCCTGGTTGATACATTAATCAAGAACCCCAATCCATTGGTGATTCTTTTCTTAATACATGCATTAAACACTAAGATCTTAAAGATTACATCAGAGTCCTAGCATCAATCCCTTGAATACTAGAACACTGATGATGAAATTACCAGTTGTAGAAATAATGTAAACATCCCTGTTCTACACTACTCCTTTGATGGAAAGAATTGATACAAGAAACTTCATACCATCACATAAAAGAAACTCATAATATTCAGTCAACTATACATAAATCATCCTTGAGTTCCATTGAAATCAGACTACAAAGAACTCTACTCAGACATAATAAAAGAAATAGCAAGAGAAGAGGAAAGATCAAACTCCATTGTCATGATGGTTGATGTAACATCCCGTATATATCCGGTAGTGTTATCATTACATCGTATTAAGCTACGCTTAATTAAAAATGCGGAATATTCTTTTTCTTTTCAATTATGACGTCATTATCAATTACCAACTTGATTACTTAATCAATTTCATAAAATATCGCCTGAATATAAATTGCAATAAGACATAAACTGAAATACCTCAATATATAAATAAAGTGAGTATCTAAATCACAGATCTACATTACGTAGTCCGGACAATATCCTGATACATTATTACAACTCCAAATCAAACTAAGACATAGCTAGTCTATGTGTCATGGACAATCCCCATGCTCACCAAATCAACAGCGTCTCAACAAGATAATCCAAAATCATAACATGAAGCAAAAGTATAAAAACAGCAAGCATATCTAGCATCCAAGATGTCAGCATATAAAGTCATCAATATCTAGCTCAGCTCCGGCCTCCTGCCGCCTGAGGTCTCAACATTACCTGACCCTGAAATAAGCATTCTCCAAACGTGGGGTGAGATCTCTAAACCAAAAATATCAGTAAAACAAGGGGTCCTCAAGGATCTTCCACCCCAAGCTCACTTACATGTGCAATATAAGTTCTAAAAGCATTTATATCAATATCAGTTCCAAAACTATGCAGTGCAATAGATATCCATGCCATGTGTGTTTATCACTATTCTACTGGCCAGAGAAATGCAGGAATACATCTATACCAACATGTAGTACAAGGAACACTGCTTGCACCTCACCCACAGCCTCACCATCTTGTATGTACCACATAATCAGGCTTACTGTATAGATGGAACACCACATGCATATCATAAAGGCACTAGCATATAACAGCTCAATAGCATTTCCAAAACATCAAAAGCATGTAACACAGCATGCATATAACCATACCCTCATGGGACATGGTGGAACCACAACATGGCTAAACCGAGGACACGATAGCTTACCTTGCAAGCTCACTATCCAATGCCAAGAGTCCTCACAGCTAAAGTCCAACACACAACAGATCACAATCTGATTTAGGACCAGTAAGTGTATCAACATACATAGCTCAAAAGCATTACCATAAAGACTACGCTCTCCTTTAACGATTTACGTCTTAAGGCTTCCAACAAAGCCACAAGCCGTTAATCACATGATTCTGACTTAATTCATTAATTACAGAAGTTCAACTTCATCAATCTAGGGTCCATAAACCCCCAATAGCCTACTGTACACACAACACAACTACTGTTCTTCGAAATCCCAGAATATCCGGATATTCCTCGGGGCATATCCGGATATCTCTCTGGCAATATCCGGATATCCGGATATCCATATCCGGATACTCATATCCAGATATCCATATCCGGATATTTCTCGAGCAAATATCCGGATATTTCGCGACAGAAAGCAGTTTCTGCTTTTCGCGAAGATATCGTTCAAAGGTTGGGTTTTTTACCGATTTTAGACACTAACACATGCATTTCTAGGTGTGTTAAGCATTACCCAACATTATGTTATCATATTTTAACCATTAAATGCATCAAGGTTCTATTTTTACACAGTTAAACTCAAGTTCAAGGTTGATGATCATACCACAAGCTTGAACTCAGCAAGAAAGACTCAAGGGGCTCACTACCAACACCAAAGGTTCTGACTTCACCAAGAAAACGAAAATGATGCACAAGGTAGCTCTTTTACTCGAAAAGGAAGCTCCTTGAAGCTCAAAACACCAGAACACAGCAAGCTCAAGCTCACAAGACAGAAGCCAAACTCAGAAAAACAACCCTTTTTTTCCTTCCCAAGGCTAGAATGCACTCACTCAAAGAGTTTTCATGAAGAACCCAAGAGGAAATGAGGTCTCTTGGTGATTCAAATGGTAGGAGAAGGAGGTGACAAGGTGGCTGGTGTTTCACTCTCAGCAACTCACATAGAAGAGAAATGAGTCTAGGGTTTTGTGCCCAATGATTAATGTATATATAGCCAAATCATACTTAAACACACAATATTAACTTTAATTGCTACGCTTATCATTTTAATCCCAAACTTAGGATTCTTAACCTACTCAATTTTACAAGAATTATCATATTTTTATTATATTTTTCTGAGCACCTTTCCGGTACGCGCTTTTCATAGCCAGTATCAGTTTCTGGCACCAGTTCTCATTATTTTGACTTGAAACTCGTTTTACAAGTCCTATATATTATTCTAGTAATTACCATGCACTTATTTAAATTTTCTGGGATACTTTTTCGGTACGCATTTATACCGACTAGCAGAACCGGTATCTGCACTTTTCTTCCGAAAAGCGACTATCAGCATTCTAAATCACTTAATATAATTATTAGAGCCTCATAATAATTATTAGGGTCAATTATGGAATCATTTCCTAATTTTGCATAATTAATTAATTAAATGCCTTATTTAACAGTGCGGGTTCTTACATTCACCCCACCTTTTTAGGATTTTGACCTCAAAATTAGAAACATACCTGGTCGAAACTCGGGGTACTGCCGGAGAAGCTCGTCCTCGCGCTCCCAAGTAAACTCTTTAGGAGTTCTTCCAGTTCATTGTACCTTGACCATCAGAATGATTTTGCTCCTCAGCTGCTTCTCGCCATGATCGAGAATCTTTAGTGGTCCGACGGGAGTCTTTAGGTTCTCCCGAACCTCCACATCATCCGGTTGCACCACGTGCGAAGGATCTACTATATACTTCCGAAGCTGAGACACGTGAAACACGTCGTGGATATTGGCCAAGTTCGGAGGCAAGGCAAGCCGGTAAGCAACAGGTCCTACTCTACCAAGGATCTGGTATGATCCAATATATCGCGGGCTCAGCTTCGTCACTCCGAGTGCCCGACCAACACCGGTGACAGGTGAAAGTATCACAAACACGTGCTCACCCTCATTGAACTCCAGAGGATGATGCTTGACATCATAGTAGCTCTTCTGGCGATTCTGCGCTTGCTTCAACTTTTCTCTGATCATCTGGATCTGCAACGTGCTATATTGGACAAAGTCCAAGCCAAAAAGCTCCTTGTCCCCAACCTCAGACCAACAAGTAGGAGTCCGACACCTCCTACCATAGAGTGCTTCGTAGGGCGGCATGCCCAGGCTAGCATAAAAGCTGTTGTTGTAAGAAAACTCAACCAACGAAAGGTACCTATCCCATGCCGAGCCTTGCTCCAACGTGCAAGCTCGCAACATGTCCTCCAAGGTCTGGATGGTCCTCTCAGTCTTTCCATCAGTATGAGGGTGATAGGCGGTACTCAATCTCAACTGCGTACTAAAAGCCTCCTGCAGCGCCTCCCAGAACCGAGATGTGAACTTCGGGTCCCTATCACTAATGATACTCTCGGGCACCCCGTGAAGTCTCACAATCTCGCGAACATAAAGCTTGGCCAACTGCTCTGTAGTGAAGCTCACCTTCACTGGAAGAAAATGGGCAGACTTCGTCAGTCTGTCCACAATGACCCAAATAGAGTCACAACCCGCCTGAGTCTTAGGCAATCCCACCACGAAGTCCATGGAAATACCTTCCCACTTCCACTGTGGTACTTCAAGAGATTGAAGTTCACCAGACGGTCTCTGATGTTCAATCTTCACCTTCGGGAAAACCAAACACTTGGACACAAAGACAACAACATCTTTCTTCATGCCCGGCCATAAAAAGTTCTTCTTCAGGTCTTGATACATCTTAGTAGCACCAGGGTGGATAGAAAACTGACCCTTATGGCCCTCTGCCATAACCTCTTCGGTCAACGGACCTCGAGGAACCACGATCCTCTGCTGAAACAAAAGAAGTCCATCATCATTCCAAGACACACCGTCTTAGTTCTTCACATAATCCAGGCACTCACTTTGAACTTATGCCTCTTTGATCTTTTCTAACAGCTCGTTCACAACATCTGCTGCTTCTATCTCAAGAAGTACACACTCACACGGAGCGGTCACTGCCAAGTTTCGGAACTTCTCAACCACTTCAAAGTTACCAAGTAACAAACTGGATGAGCTACTGGATTTCCGACTCAAAGCATCAGCTACCACATTGGCCTTGCCAGGATGATACCTCAGATCGAAGTAGTAGTCCTTTATGAACTCCATCCATCTCCTCTGCCTCATGTTCAACTCCTTATGGTCGAACAGGTACTTCAAACTCTTGTGGACACTGAACACCACAAACCTCAAACCAAAAAGATAATGCCTCCAAATCTTGAAAGCAAACACAATAGCAGCCAACTCCAAGTCATGAGTAGGGTAGTTCTCCTCATGAGGTTTCAACTGCCTCGAAGCATAGGCAATCACTTTGCTTAACTGCATCAGCACACAACCTAGCCCCTTCCCGGAGGCGTCGGTGTAAAGCTCAATCTCAAGCGCAGGATCAGGAAGGACCAACACAGGTGCAGTAGTCAGTCTCTCCTTCATCTCCTGAAAACAAACCTCACACTCGTGAGTCCACACAAATGGAGTCTCCTTCCGGGTAAGGCGAGTCAATGGAAAAACCATGGTGGAGAATCCCTTGATGAACCTCTGATAGTAACCTGCCAAACCCAGAAAGCTCCTTACTTCCGTAACTGTCTTGGGTCTCTCCCAATCCAATACGGCTTCGATCTTGTTCAGATCCACTGCAACTCCTTCAGCAGAAATAACATGCCCAAGAAACTTCATAGACTTGAGCCAAAACTCACATTTGCAAGGCTTCGCATACAGCTTCTTCTCCTTCAGCACTTGCAGAACAATCCTCAGATGCTCCACATGCTCCTCCTCCGTCTTGGAGTAAATCAAAATATCGTCAATGAAGATGATTACAAACTGATCCAGGTACGGCTGGAAAATCCTGTTCATGTAATCCATGAACACAGCAGGTGCATTGGTGAGTCCAAACGGAATCACCAAATACTCAAAGTGACCATATCTCGAACGAGATGCGGGTATAGGGACATCCTCCGGCTTCACCCGAATCTGAAGGTATCCGGACCGGAGATCAATCTTGGAATACACGCAAGCACCCCTAAGCTGATCCAACAGATCATCAATCCGTGGGAGGGGATACTTGTTCTTGATCGTCACCTTATTCAGCTGCCTGTAGTCGGTGCACAATCGCATTGTCCCGTCCTTCTTCTTCACGAAGATGACCGGTGCTCCCCAAGGAGACACACTCGGTCGAATGAAATCTTTTGCTGAAAGATCCTCAATATGCTTCTTCAACTCTGCCAGCTCCGGTGGCGACATCGGGAATGGAGCTAATGAAATAGGCCCCACACCAGGCAACAGATCAATGAAGAACTCTATCTCCCTCTGTGGCGGAAACTCAGGAAACACCTCGAGGAATTTCCTCACCACAGGAATGCCCGTGATATCCTCATGTGTCCCACTCACCAAACCTCCCAACATGACATATCCAAATGCCCCTGCTCTCAAGGCTCTCCTAGCCTGCAGCAACGAAATGTACGGCGAGGAACTAGCTGTGGAATCACACGGAGATATCACCACACGCTTGGCACAACAGTCAATCAATGCACAATTTCTGGACAGGCAATCCATGCCCAGAATAACCTCCAAGTTGGCCATCGACAATTCTATCAGATCTACCGAGAACTCACGACCCTCCCACTGAAACACGACATCTCAATGTACAGTGATAGAATCACACTTTTCTCCGGTGGTGGTGGTAACCCGCAATGGTGGAGAAAGCACATCAATAGGCAACTCAAGCCCCACAACAATCGGGGTTGCAACAAAAGAATGCGTAGCCCCAGAGTCAAACAAGACATCCACAGGTGAACCACCAATATTAACAATACCTCTAACAAGGTTCAGAGCTCGATCCGACTGCTGACGATCTAGAGTATAAACTCTCCCAGAAGATGGTGGCACTGCCGGTGCCGAAGTAGGTGGAAGGGGAACCATTTGAAGTGGCACTGCCTGCACTGCAGTAGCCCTCGCCGTCGCCGATGGACAGCCTCTGGAGAAGTGGCCCTCCTTGCCACATTGAAAGCAAATCAAATGGCCGGTGAAACACGGCCTAAAATGAGTCTTCTCGCATCCCGAACACTTAGGAGCAGGAGGTCTCGTTGCATTCCCTTGAGCAGAAGTCTTCTTGAACTGATTCGGCGCCTGCTGAGCTGCCATCTGTTTTCCTTTACCCTTGTTCCCAAACTTCATGTCTCTCCAAGAAGTGGAACTACCAGCTACAACCCTCGTCTCCTCAGCAACCATGGCCTTCTTGGCCTTACTCGTGCTGTAGAAATCCTCAATATCACGACACTGCGGGACCAGTGTCCCAAAGTCTCTAGAAGCAGAACTAGCTAGGTAACTAGCAATATCCTCACTAAGTCCCCTGCGGAAATTAGCAGCCAGAAATGTAGGAGTAGGCCTCGCCATCCTGAAGTGTGCAAACTTCACCAACTGGTTGAACTTGGCCAGGTACTCGTCCACAGACAACGAGCCCTGAACCAATCTGTCAAACTCTCCCTGCTGCCTCTCATGAGCGTCATACGGAAAGTACTGAACCAAGAAGAAATACTCGAACAATGGCCACATCATCACATGACCCTGCATCTCGTAGATATGAGAAATGTTTGTCCACCACTCATGGGCATCGCCCTCCAGCATATAAGTAGCGAACATCAGCTTCTGCGGATCTGCGCACTGCATGACCCAAAATATCTTGTCCAACGCCTGTAGCCAGTGCGCCGCAGCAACAGGATCAAAGGATCCATCGAAGGCAGGTGGCTTATGCTTACGAAAAGCGTCCAGCCGGCGATCGATCTCATCTCGATCCTCAACAAAAATAGGGACGGTCTGTATGGCCCCCATAAGGTGACTGCCATCACCCATCTGACTCTGAGAGTCATCCTGCAGACTGGGTGGAGGTCGTGGTGGTGGCGGAGGAACATGGCCAACAACAAGACCATTCCTCATCTCCTCCAACATGACTCTAAACATCATCATGTTCGCCAGACGGTTGGCCTCCAACACGTCCTCAGTGGCCTTCCTGTTCGCCTCTCTGACGGCGTCCAACATGGCCTGGTTTGCCATTCTCATGGCCTCCTGGTCGGCTTGTCGGGCCGCCTGCATCTCAGCCAATGCAGCCATGCAGCCAGGACAGGATCGGGTTGATCCTCCGCAGTCTCGCGGTTTCTCCCGGGTCTTACCATGACTTTGCACAAGTTACACAAATTATGAGTTGATCAGGCCCACGCAATGTGATCACATATGCATTATCATAATAATACTCGACGGAGCAAACACGCAAAATAGACACAACCAAACATCCTAATCATTGCAATACATACAGGCTTTTCCCTTGAACCGTTGCTCTGATACCATAAAATGTAACACCCCGTATATATCCGGTAGTGTTATCATTACATCGTATTAAGCTACGCTTAATTAAAAATGCGGTATATTCTTTTTCTTTTCAATTATGACGTCATTATCAATTACCAACTTGATTACTTAATCAATTTCATAAAATATCGCCTGAATGTAAATTGCAATAAGACATAAACTGAAATACCTCAATATATAAATAAAGTGAGTATCTAAATCATAGATCTACATCATGTAGTCTGGACAATATCCTGATACATTATTACAACTCCAAATCAAACTAAGACATAACTAGTCTATGTGTCATGGACAATCCCCATGCTCACCAAATCAACAGCGTCTCAACAAGATAATCCAAAATCATAACATAAAGCAAAAGTATAAAAAAAGCAAGCATATCTAGCATCCATCATGTCAGCATATAAATTCATCATTATCTAGCTCAGCTCCGGCCTCCTGCCGCATGAGGTCTCAACATTACCTGACCCTGAAATAAGCATTCCCCAAACGTGGGGTGAGATCTCTAAACCAGAAATCTCAGTAAGACAAGGGGTCCTCAAGGATCTTCCACCCCAAGCTCACTTACATGTGCAATATAAGTTCTAAAATCATTTATATCAATATCAGTTCCAAAACTATGCAGTGCAACAGATATTCATGCTATGTGTGTTTATCACTATTCTACTGGCTAGAGAAATGCAGGAATACATCTATACCTACATGTAGTACAAGGAAGACCGCTTGCACCTCACCCACAGCCTCACTATCTTGTATGTACCACATAATCAGGCTTACCGTATAGGTGGAACACCACATGCATATCATAAAGGCACTAGCATATAACAGCTCAATAGCATTTCCAAAACATTGAAAGCATGAAACACAACATGCATATAACCATACCCCCATGGGACATGGTGGAACCACAACATGGCCAAACTGAGGACACGAAAGCTTTCCTTGCAAGCTCAATATCCAATGCCAAAAGTCCTCACAGCTCAAGTCCAACACACAGCAGATCACAATCTGATTTAGGACCAGCAAGTGTATCAACATACATAGCTCAAAAGCATTAACATAAAGACTACGCTCTCCTTTAACGATTTACATCTTAAGGCTTCCAACAAAGCCACAAGCCCTTAATCACATGATTCTGACTTAATTCATTAATTACAAAAGTTCAACTTCTTAAATCTAGGGTCCACAAACCCCCAATAGCCTACTGTACACACAACACAGCTACTGTTCTTCGAAATCCCAGAGTATCCGGATATTCCTCGGGGCATATCCGGATATCCAATATCGGGATATCTCTCTGGCAATATCTGGATATCAATATCCGGATATCCAGATCCCCATATCCGGATATCAATATCCAGATACTCATATCCAGATATCAATATCCGGATATTTCACGAGCAAATATCCGGATATTTCGCGACAGAAAGCAGTTTCTGCTTTTCGCGAAGATATCCTTCAAAGGTTGGGTTTTTACCGATTTAGACACTAACACATGCATTTTTATGTGTTAAGCATTACTCAACATTAGGTTATCATCTTTTAACCATTACATGCATCAAGGTTCCATTTTTACACACTTAAACTCAAGTTCAAGGTTGATGATCATACCACAAGCTTGAACTCAGCAAGAAAGACTCAAGGAGCTCACTACCAACACCAAAGGTTTTGACTTCACCAAGAAAACGAAAATGATGCACAAGGTAGCTCTTTTACTCGACAAGGAAGCTCCTTGAAGCTTCAAAACACCAAATGAAGGCACTCTCCTCCCCAAAACCAGAAAACAACAAGCTCAAGCTCACAAGACAGAAGCCAAACTCAGAAAAAGAACCTTTTTTTCCTTCCCAAGCCTAGAATGCACTCACTCAAAGAGTTTTCATGAAGAACCCAAGAGGAAATGAGGTCTCTTGGTGATTCAAATGGTAGGAGAAGGAGGTGACAAGGTGGCTGGTGTTTCACTCTCAGCAACTCACATAGAAGAGAAAAAAGTCTAGGGTTTTGTGCCCAATGATTAGTGTATATATAGCCAAATCACACTTAAACACATAGTATTAACTTTAATTGCTACGCTTAGCATTTTAATCCCAAACTTAGGATTCTTAACCTACTCAATTTTACAAGAATTATCATATTTTTATTATATTTTTCTGAGCACCTTTCCGGTACGCGCTTTTCATAGCCAGTATCAGTTTCTGGCATCAGTTCTCATTATTTGGACTTGAAACTCGTTTTACAAGTCCTATATATTATTCTATTAATTACCATGTACTTATTATAATTTTTCGGGATACTTTTTCGGTACGCATTTATACCGACTAGCAGAACCGGTATCTGCACTTTTCTTCCGAAAAGCGACTATCAGCATTCTAAATCACTTACTATAATTATTAAAGCCTCAAAATAATTATTAGGGTCAATTATGGAATCATTTCCTAATTTTGCATAATTAATTAATTAAATGCCTTATTTAACGGTGCGGGTTCTTACATTCACCCCACCTTTTTTAGGATTTTGACCTCAAAATCAAAAACATACCTGGTCGAAACTCGGGGTACTACCAGAGAAGCTCTTCCTCGCGCTCCCAAGTACACTCCTCAGGAGTTCTTCTAGTCCATTGTACCTTGACCATCGGAATGATCTTGCTCCTCAGCTGCTTCTCGCCACGATCGAGAATCTTTAGTTGTCCGACGGGAGTCTTTAGGTTCTCCCGATCCTCCACATCATCCGGTTGCACCACGTGCGAAGGATCTGCTATATACTTCTGAAGCTGAGACACGTGAAATACGTCGTGGATGTTGGCCAAGTTCGGAGGCAAGGCAAGCCAGTAGGCAATAGGTCCTACTCTACCAAGGATCTGGTATGGCCCAATATATCGCGGGCTCAGCTTCCTCACTCCGAGTTCCCGACCAACACTGGTGACAGGTGAAAGTCTCACAAACACGTGCTCACCCTCACTAAACTCCAGAGGACGATGCTTGACAGATAAACTCATGAGGATGGACTTGAATTAACAAAAGATTATGTTTCATGATACAAGCTTATAACTATGCAATCTCTTATTTCCTATGATTTGCCCAACATCATATGTGACTTTCCAACAGATCAGTAGAGATGATATACAGAGACTCCCAAACAACAACACCCCATAACTAGGAACTTCTCAAAAATTGTGAGAATTTAACTCTCTTGCACTCTAATGTTTAAGGATGCACTTATCACTCAATCTTCACTGTACTCAAATTACCATAGGCTTGCCCATCTTCTCACTTTCTACAGTAACAATGATCTATAGAGCAGATCAAAAAGGTCTTTTTTTTTTTTTGTAAATAGATCAAAAGGTCTTTGTATAGTTGGCAATATGACTTGGTATGTGGTTTGACAAGAGGTAGGGATTTATGTTAAAAGAAGGGTTCAGACTAAATGAATCAGATTCAGATATGAGGAGGATCACAGTATTTATCAAATTCTTCTTAATTCCCCCAACTTTCTTCCTTTTCATTCCTTGTACCTTCTTTGAACCTTTATTTCTCCTTTTTCTCCCAGACACTTTGTGTCTTTAACATTTTTTTCTTTTTCTCACTTCTTCTTTTCTTCAGACACTTTGTGTCTTTAATACTTCCCTATGTTTCTTCCAGACACTTTGTGTCTTTAATACCCTTGTCTTTCTTCTTCTTCCTTCTTTCCTATATTTCCAACACTTTGTGTATTCATTTATTGCAAGAAACTTTCCTCCTCATAGAGCACTTCATCCATTATCACTTATCTGAAACTTTTAATTTGAAGGATTGGAATGAATGTAGGTTCTTAGTTTTATAGACAAACAGGCTTAAGCTTAAAGGTTTCATGCAATGGAAAATTAAGGTTGGCCATGTAACTTTTCTGGTTCAAAAAGGAAGTGCCTCAATCATTTCTACCCTATACATCACAACCATATCAAGCAAGAAACAGGGCAAGTTCTAGAGTTATTCATGCAGTGAAGTGCTCTCTGAACAAAATTTTCTGTATAGGCTCAATTTCTCACAGTTCAGAGTGCATGCTTGACTTTCTCTATATCTATCAAAGCTAATCTCTCTACTCTTACACATTGAATAAGTCATGCAATCATGTCATTTTTTCCAACATGCAAGGCAAAAGATTGTATCCTTAATTTGATCAATCATCTAAAACTTTGATCAGTCAAATCCTCATGGAATTCTATATCAAAACTGAAATCCAAATTCTGTATCAAAACTAAAATCTAAATCACACAGAAAACTTAGAAAAGAAAAGAGATTGAGATGTTTCCCTGTTTTGGCTCATCAACTTATGTGACATCTCCATGAAGTTTGCATGCCATTCAATCACACCCAATTTCCAGCTTTAAACGTTGTTGTCCCCATCAACTAATTTAAATCTAAAACAACAATTGATCACTGAAACATATTCATATATAACCCAATAGCATCAGTACTATCGCAATGTGCATCATGCAAAACAGTGAATATCCCAATGTACTTAACATAATTACATAAGTAAAGTAAACTAAAGGTAAAATAAATTAAACTGAATGGAATAAAATCAGGAGTCAATGTGAGACTCCGAGTCCTCCTCAGCTGAGGTAAGAGGATCTGATCCTGGATCAGCAGTAGGAAGTGGTGTATACTCATCATCAGCAGTCTGATCCTCAGTCTGATTCTCCTCCATTCCAGAAGTAGCTCCAGCAGTCTGATCCTCAGCAGTCTGATCAGCAGCGGGTTGGGCATCAGTACCCATGGCGGCCATGGCCTCTATCTCAGCCTCTTCCTCATCAGCACGCTCCTCAAAGAAAGCTGTAGCAGCAGCCTCAAATGTGTCCTCCTCCTCTGAATGAGGATAATCCTCAGCCTGAAATGCAGCCAGCTCTACTCCCTAAGCCTCACAAAGGGCTGTCAGCATCTGGATCATCTGGGTCTGAAATGATTTCTGGCTCGTCTACATGAACTTAAGACGGCGGCGTAAATACCCCAGACGAACCTCAGTGTTAACTAGCCACTGCTCCCCTGATCTCTTCTGCCGTTCAGACGTGGACTCTGCCTCAGTCATGTTCTTCTTTCCTGGTGTCAACCCGGTGACTGCTCTTCCTCCTATCCGAAGCTAGCCTCTGATTAGCTTGGCATCAATTGCAGGGTGCAACTTAACCTGCACCCCATTATCAGTAATGTCAACACCAGCTCGCTGACATAGATGCTTGATCAAAGAACTGTGACCCAGTGCAGCAGAAATGCTATCAGAATGAGTCATATCATAAATACTATCCTGCAGAATGATGGGAAGCTCCACTCTCTTCCCTGTCATGATAGTGTGGATCAGCACAGCTCTCATCAGAATCACTTCTGCCAGGTTGGAGGAAGCCATGACATTGGAGACCACAAAATGGAACCACACCCTAGCCTGGCCATTCAGCTGCCTTAACCATAGCAACTTGGGGTTGACCTCATCCTTCATCATTTGCCATTTTTCATTAGGTTTGGAAATGGTTTGCAAAATAGGCTCAGCTGCTCCCAGTTTAGTCCAAGTTTCAAATTCAGGGTGACGTCTTCTGGGGGGAATGTCAATCTTTTCCCAAGTTCTGCGAAACTGACAATTTTGGTTTTGGAAGTAATCACAGTGCGTGATTTTCAATAGTTTTTGGATGGTATGAGCATCATACTTCACCTTCTTCCCCCTCACCCTACTGACAAAGTGCCTCTTGCCACCTTCATCCCCATTGTAGGCATTGGCATAGAATTCCCGACAAATAGCTTGACTGCTATTGTCCAGCATACTGCCAAAGGTCTCCCATTCCCTCTTAATCAGCTGGGATTGGAATTCTAGGTACTCATCCTTGTCCAGGACAAATTTCCTCTCCTGAAAAAAGGGCCTGGATGATGTCTTGTCCTTAAACCGCATCTCATGAGCAGCACTCCTCCATAATCTTTCATCAAAGGTAGGTGGAGGTGTAGGCTCAGTTGCCTTGGTCACCCGGGACCTCTTTTTGCCAATTTTCTTTGGTGGTGGTGAAGACATAGTCCTAAAACATTAAAGAAAAAGTCAGTCAAGGAAGCAAAGCATTAGAGAGATAGAGGATAACAATTCCCAGATTTAATTCTGAGAGAAGTAGTGGAATTGGATGCAAAAATATGAAAGTAAACACCCCCCCACAATGCCAGACGAGCAACCCTAATCATGCATACATCAGGGCCTGGGCGCTAATACGTTCACAGGGAGCGTTTTAGTGTCCTGGCAATTTAGGTAGTACAAAACAGTCGAACGCTAAAACGTTGAGTGTCCAGCGTTTTAGCGTCCTGGCTTTTCTGGGTCAAGCATTTTTTCAAACACCTTGTGTGTGTGTGTGAAAATTGAACTTGGGTAATCGAATATGGAAAACCCTTTGCACCCCAAAAATTGAACCAAACCAGAATTGCACAAACACCATGCACATATTATTACATAAATTCATGATGCAACACATAACCTAGAATCAAAAATGTGTAAAACCTATGATTCTATGGAGATGACAATAGCAATTGAGAACCTAGGATACAATAAGTAAGGGAGAAAGAGAGTATGGCATACCTTGGTGACGATGATGTAATAAGAACGCAGAAGAGAGGAAGGGAGAGTTGGAACTTGATTATGAGTGAATGAGTTTATGTGTGAGTGAGGGAAAAGTGAGAGTGAGTGTGAGGGAATGAGGGGATATAACCATGGGATTCAAATAAGTGACTCGGCGCTAAAACGTTGAAACTAAATGTTTTAGCGCCGTGGTCCAGAAAAAATGTGCACATAATTTTGTGTATCAGCGCGCTAAAACGGTCAACCAGGAAGTTTTAGCGCGCTGGACCAGAATGCTTGCATTGTGATGCGTTAGTGGAATGCTAAAACGGTCAAGCAGAACGGTCAATAACAGAGATTTTAGCTTTATCCACTTCAATCCCTCTGTTGGACACCTTGTGTCCCAAAACTATACCCTCTGTCACCATGAAGTGACATTTCTCCCAGTTCAATACCAGATTACAATCTTGGCATCTTTGTAAAACACTATCCAAATTTTCTAGACATGCATCAAAAGTAGGACCAAATACAGAAAAATCATCCATAAAAATTTCAATGCATCTTTCTACCATGTCAGAGAATATGGAAAGCATGCACCTTTGAAAAGTTGTTGGTGCATTACATAAGCCAAAAGGCATCCTCCGGTATGCAAAGATTCCATAGGGGCAAGTGAATTCAGTTTTCTCCTGATCTTCTGGAGCCAAAGCTATCTGATTGTAGCCGGAGTATCCATCTAGAAAATAGTAGAAAGCATGTCCTGTCAATCTCTCCAACATCTGATCTAAAAATGGAATAGGGAAATGGTCCTTCTGTGTTACTTTGTGGAGTCTCCGGTAGTCAATGCACATTCTCCAACCAGTGACTGTTCTTGTGGGAATTAATTCTTTGTTCTCATTCCTCACAACAGTCATCCCTCCTTTCTTAGGCACTGTCTGAACTAGACTCACCCAAACACTGTCTGAAATAGGATAAATCATTCCAGCATCAAGCAACTTCACCACCTCCTTCCTCACTACCTCTTTCATAGTAGGATTGAGTCTTCTCTGTTGTTGCCTTACTGCTTTTACTTCCTCTTCCATCAATATCTTATAAGTACAGAAGGAAGGGTTGATACCCTTAAGATCTGAAAATGACCAGCCCATGGCTGTCTTGTTCTTTTTGAGCACCTCAATCAACTTTACTTCCTCCCCTTCAGACAACAATGCATTGATAATGGCTGGGTATGTTTGATCATCTCCAAGGAACACATACTTAAGATTTGAAGGTAGTTCTTTAAGCTCCACCTTGGGTGCTCCCTAGGGAATGTCATCTACCTTTTCTTCAAGCTCTTCAACTACCGGTTCCTCCTGATAATATTCTCCACTTGTCTCTTCCTTGAATTTGTCTTCCTCAAGTGGAAAGTCTTATTCTCCTATCACTTCTTCTACAACCTCCTGTACGATATCAATTCTGAAACAATCCTCCACATCAACATGATGTTTAATGGTTTCAAACACATCAATGGTTACTGTTTCTTCATTCACCCTTAGCATCAACTTCCCTTGTTCAACATCAATCAGGGATCTTGCAGTTGCTAAGAATGGTCTCCCTAGGAGTAGAGGACTTTCAGTATCCTCCTCTTCCATATCAAGTATTACAAAGTCCACAGGAAAAATGAATTTATCCACCTTGACCAGAACATCTTCTACCACGCCTTCTGGTCTCTTGATTGACCTATCTGCTAGATGCAGAATAACATTAGTATCTTTCAACTTGTTAATCCCCAAACCTCTACAGACAGACAATGGCATTAAATTTATGCTGGCCCCCAAGTCACACAGTGCTTTTCCGACTTCCACATCTCCAATAGCAATAGGAATGCTGAAACTCCCTGGGTCTTTCAACTTTGGAGGAAGCTTCTTCTGAATCAGGGCACTACACTCCTCTATTAAAGCCACAGTCTCACCATCCTTCAACTTCCTCTTCTTAGACAGAAGATCCTTCATAAATTTTACATAATGAGGCATGTTCTCCAAGGCTTCAGCAAATGGAATGTTGATCTGCAATTTCTTGAAAATATCCAGAAACCTTGCATAATGCTGCTTCTGAATTTCTTGCTTTAACCTCTGAGGATAAGGAACTTTGGTATATGGAGATAGATTAACTTGCTGGTCCTGCTTGTCAGCCATTTTCTTCTTTTCCCACTTCATCAACTTCTTGGGTGAAGAATTATTTTCAACTACTACCTCATCTTCTTGCTTATCTTCCTTAACTTTTTCTCCTTCATCATTTTCAACTACAACTTCTTCAACAACAACTTCTTTTTTTTTCTTATCTTCCACTTTCTTCTTAACTGGTTGAAGCACAAGCCCACTTCTTGTAATAATGGACTTGCAATGCTCCTTTGGATTGACCATTGTATCACCAGGGAACTTTCCCTGTGGTCTCTCAGATATCTTTCTGGATAACTGACCAATTTGGGTCTCCAAATTCCGGATGGATGCTTCCTGGTTCCTGAATGCTGTTTTTATCTCTTGCATGAATGCAAAAGTTTCTTCTCTGAAAGAATTTGACCCCTGAATATAATCTTGAGTAGTCTTTGATAACTAGGCAAAAGCTTTCTCCCATGCAGAGGTATCACCTTATTGTGAAGAATGTGGTCGAGGAGGGTGTAGTGGAGGATTCAACTGATGATTAGAACTGTAACTGAACCCTGGGTGTTGATTCTTATTTTTCCATGGTGGAACATACAAGTTTCGCCCCTGGTTGTTATGGTTCCTCTGATCATACCATACCCCATTCACTTCTGCTTGTTCGGCAGATCCCCCATAATCACAATCATCTGTAACATGGCTCTTCCCACAAATCGCACACACATAATTAGTGTCTACAGAAGCAACCTTTTGAGAAGATAGCTGCTTAGTGAGAGCATCCAATTGTTGTTGCTGTTGTTTTTGCATCTGCATCATCTGATCATTCTTGGTTAACAGGGCATCATAACCATCAAGTTTTATAATTCCCGTTCTTCTGTCAGTCACTGGAGCATTGTCAAACTCTTGAGATGCCAGAGATTCAAATATGCCAAGGGCTTCCTGAGGAGTCTTGGTTGTTAGTGAACCACCAGCTGTGGCATTCACCAATGTCCTTGTGTTGGTTGTCAACCCTTGGAGAAATATTGTTGCTTGATTCCACACTTTTATACCATGTGGTGGACATTTCCTCAAAAGTGTCTTGAACCTCTCCCAGGCTTCATAGATAGACTCTGATTCTTTCTATTTGAACCCTGTGATCTCATCCTTCAATTTTGCCCCTCTTGGATGCTGAAAAGAACCAGGCTAAGAACTTGGTCTGAAGATCATCCCAAGTTGTGATACTCCCTTGAGGTAATGATTGTAACCATCTTCTTGCATCATCCTTCAGTGAATGAGTGAACAACCTCAACAGAATAGCATCTCTGGTCACACCATTGATCTTCACCGTATCACTTAACAGTAATAAATTTTCAATGTGGAGGTATGGATCTTTTGCACTGGTACCAGCAAACTGTTCCTTCTGCACCAATTGTACTAGTTCAGGTTTCAACTCAAAATTATTAAGCTCCACTGTGGGTCGAACAACACTCCCAATTGGTGGGATGACAGTGGGAGTCATGTAATCTCCCAGTGTCCTCTGTGGTGGTGACACATGATTTTCTGCCATGATTTCTTCTTGAACTGTCACACTAGATTCACCCCTTTCTTGTATCTTTCTTTGTCTTGCCGCCTTCCTGTTCTTCCTAATTGTCTTTTCTAATTCTGGATCAAACAAAAGAGAGTTTGGATTAATAGTACCTCACATACACCAGAATTGGAATTAACAAAACTTCACATAAAAATATAAATTGCTGAAAATAAAAGATTCAATCTCAAATATTAATGGTGTCTATCGATGTTGAAGAACAAATCCCCGTCAACGGCGCCAAAAACTTGTTGCAACTTTAGCAAGTGTACTAGTCGTACAAGTAATAAAATGATGAATAAAGATCGTTCCCACGAAGATTTTGTGTTCAAACACCAACTAACCATATATACTTAAGTTGAATCAAACAAAAAGTTATTGATTGCATTGATAATTGTCACCAGAAATTTGAAGTGTATTAAAACTTGATAAAATAAATAAAATGTGAATTGCAATTTTAAAAAACAAGTAGTTAGAAATCAATTTCCCTCAAGCATGAATTTATGTAAGAATCAGTCCTATTATGAATTATCCCCCATGTGATGTTAATCAATCTTTTTCTTATCACCAAAATGTAATCCCTTACTATCCTGGTTGATACATTAATCAAGAACCCTAATCCCTTGATGATTCTTTTCTTAATACATGCATTAAACACTAAGATCTTAAAGATTACATCAGAGTCATAGCATCAATCCCTTGAATACTAGAACACTGATGATGAAATTACCAGTTGTAGAAATAATGTGAACATCCCTGTTCTACACTACTCCTTTGATGGAAAGAATTGATACAGGAAACTTCATATCATCACATAAAAGAAACTCATAATATTCAATCAACTATACATGAATCATCCTTGAGTTCCATTGAAATCAGACTACAAAGAACTCTACTCAGACATAGTAAAAGAAATAGCAAGAGAAGAGGAAAGATCAAACTCCATTGTCTTGATGGTTGAGTCTTCAATCTTCAATTACAATTACATAAAATGTACTAACTATTACAAGAACTAAATCCTAAAGAATTTGGAAAGTCAGAGAAAGTGAAGAGTCAGATCAGAGGATCTGAGATAGGATAGGATCAAATGTGAAGGCCCTTTGCCTTTTATAGTTCTCAAATTACAACTGAAAATCAACCAAAAACTGACTTGGGCGCTAAAACGTTCCCTGTTGGATGTTTTAGCGCTCAACTTTGACGGATGCCCAACTGCTTTTAACAGACTTCAGCGCTAAAACATTCTACTTGGACGTTTTAGCGTTCAAGACCAGAACCTTTTTGCACATCAGAGCGCTAAAACCCTTGAATTGGACGTTTTAGCGCTTGAGACCAGAATCTTTTCCAACAGCAGAGCGCTAAAACCTTTGCATTGGACGTTTTAGCGCTCGACACCAGCAATTTTTGGCTTTATTATGCAGCAGCGCGCTAAAACGTTTGTTGTGGATGTTTTAGCTACCAAACTTTGACACAACATAACTGACATCTCAAGCTTCAAAATGCATGGCACGCCCCTATTGGACCTCTGTGGAGGGAAATATGGTCTCCCAAAGTCATCCTAAAAACTGTCATTTTAGTATAAATTTCGACGACACCTCCTTTGTTTATTCAACCTATCCCACTTTATCAAAAGTGTGTTTCAAAGCCTCAAAGGCACATAATAGACAAGGGTGGCACACAAGGACCAACAATTCTTTAGTGCTCTTACAACCCATAACCATTTACCATATTCTCATCAATTTACAATCTATTAATTAATTTTTATCAAAACTCAAACTTAATACAATCACATTATCCAATTGCATGCATTCTTAATAATAGAAATATAATTCGTAACCTAAAATAGACCTATTGGCCTTTCATCGTATACATGCTTTATAATATTACACAAGGTCCATAAGCATTATATTACAATTCTCCAAATGCTAAATATAACTACAATGAAATCCTCAAAATAAAACAAGATATATAATCAACTAGACTTAGCCAAAATGAAGCATGAACAAATATGACATGATACATATCCCTAATGTAATATACAATGTTCATGCTCTAAGTCTAGCCTACACCAAATGTGGCCTCAAAATGTAAAATGCTCTCCAACTCCATAGCTCAACCAATGGGCCTCTTGCCCGTAGCTCTTGCCCCGCTACAACCACTTGAAATAATGCCCCAAACGCGGGGTGAGATATACGAATATATCTGAGTAACCTAGAGGTTCTACAGGATCACTCCGCCCAATGGCTCACTAAGATGTAAATGTACAACAATGAATCATAACAACCAAAAAGGGACATAAAAAGGGATTTAGAGAAGTAGGGAGGTATACAAGAAAAACATACGATGAAGCTGGAATGGTCATATCCAAAACCACGCAACATCTGGCCTATTGGCCTCGGCATCCCACGAGCTCTCATCCAAGAATGTGTTCCCGGAACATCATTCAAGGCACCCTCCATCCAATACACACGAGACATTCCTAGAGTGCTCCTCAACGGATAATAGCTCTATGGCCCCAGGCCAACTGGAACTCCCTCACGGAGACCTATCCAGTAGAAGTCCGTAACGCCATAAGGCAATCTATCTACTGGCTAGAGATACGGTATATCCTATGTACCCAATATATATATACATATGCATGAGCATGTCATAATCACGTCATTGACATACACCTACAATCACTACACTAATGGGTATGGTGGAGCACACACGGAGATCAACTCCACTACCAAGGGATTACCTTCTTGAAGCTCCCAAGCTAGGTAGCTCCAATGCAAGTTACACAGTAACTTAGTCCACCTAGAAATGCCTACACAAGGTCATTCTCATATTCATTAGCATCACATAAAGACCACTCACTTAGTCATTCAAGCATTCATGCAATTGTGACATAAATACTTACCAAAATTCTTTTGGTCAAGGACCAAAGGCAATCCACCAAGCTCCATCCTCAAGGATCACGTCCGTGGGAGGCAACCTACAATGATCACATATAGGATCATCAATTCAATTATGCATCAAGTTGAAATATAACACAATGAATTCCCCCACCCCCACACAAGCATCATTTCGACCATAAGGCCTAAAATACTTAATCATGTTGTTAATTTTATTTCAACGTTCCTATTGCTTCCTAAGTCCACAGTTGAAACACACTATACAACCTATAATCAACTACTACAACTACCCCACAACTCAATTTTCCAATCACAACAATCTTAATTTACAAAGTCTTGCTCATGAACCACAAAATTGCCCAAGTAAAAATATCTTTTCTCAATAAATTGTATGAGCTCAATCACTATAAAACATCATTCTAAGACACATTTATTTAAGACAAAAATTCAATTTGAGGTCCCCAAGCACCTCAATCATACAACACATAGCTTTGGTTTTCCAAAATTAAATCACCACATTCATCCAATGAAAAATGTTGAAACTTACCCATAAACAAGGCCTAAGACTCCTCCAAGTAATATCCAAGAAATGCTTGAGCAACAACTCCAAGAACACTAATTTCGTCCAAATTTTCGTGGGAATGGGTCCAACTTTTCTCTCAAAATAGGGAGTTTCAAGGGTTAAGGATGGTATGATTGTGTTTAGAAGGCATTTTACTTACAATTTCATGTAGGACTTTGATGGTTTTGATAGAGATTTGGTGGAGGAATCAAGGAATGAAATCTCCTCCCTTTTCAAGGCTTGTAGAGAGAAGGAGAGGAGGAAGATGAGTGAAAAGTTCTCTATGCACATGTGGCTTAAATCCACTTAAGTGGGTGGGTCGCGCTCGCCACCTCGCGCAATTTAAATTAATTCAAATTTTCCGCTTACACCACTAATCTCCAATTAATGCCTAGACTATTTAGAAACTCCAAATTTTAACATTCACCAAAGTCCTTTAATTTCCCTTGAGCAGATGAATCTGAAGTTTTTCAGTCATTCGGTGAAATCACAGTTTTAAGTTGTTATGTACACTATGGGCACGTTTCCCCAAAAACCCTAACTTCAATCAATTTTCATAAATAATCATAAGTCTTAGTTTTGTGTACCTTTTCCAACTTATTTCCAAGCCTAGAGCTTAAATTTCATTTGGCACATTTTTCGGTGCAACTGTACCGCTGTATTTTTATCCGATAAAGATATTATTCATCAAATTTCCAGAAACTTGCCTAATCACTCAATCTTTCGTCCTGAATCCATTTCCAGGGTTAGTTTTTCCATTTGATACCTTATTCTAATATTTCCTTGTCTAGGGTTACGTGTCGGGCAATTTACCATTTTATCCTTTTTACGTATTTTGACTCCAAATTCAAAATTTTCACTAATCCTACCCTTTAATCCATATTTTAACTATAATTATATATTTTAAAACTATGAGGTGTTATACCTATCAACATGATTAAGGGACATAGCCATCTACCAATTGTGTTGAGCTTTATTGGTAAATTGTGAGTGTTTTTTATGGCAAAAAAAATGACAAATTGTTAATATTTTTAAGGAATTTTTTGCAATGGTTAGAACTCAGTTTGATAGAAGGGTGAAACACTTTCATACTAACAATGGACTAGAATTTAAAGATCATCCATTGCTTGCTATTTAAAAAGAACAAGGAACTATTCATGAAACAACGTGTGTGTGGATACCCCCCTCCCCAAACAAAATGGGTGGGCTGAATTCAAATACCATCATATACTGAATGTCATGTGATTACTGTGCTTCCAGTTAAGAGGATGATAAACAAAGAGGCTACTCCCGCCTATTTGTCTGACCAACTAGCACCAGCGTTCCCTCCTCTCGTGCCTGCAGCTGTTAAACTTCCACCTCATCTAAACTCGTACAACTGGAGAGCAGAGAGGTCTTGGAGCTATTTTTCGCATCAACAGCGAAAAGGTTGTCAATCAAATCCTTTAAGATAGCAAAAGGGTGGTGATATTGACTGAAAGATGGTGATTGGTTAATCCGCCTGGCCAATCGTACTGATTAGATCTATTATGGGCGAGATCCTGTAGATTATAAACATCATTTTTTCTTTATGTACAAGTGTTATTTACCCGATTTAAGAGTAACTCTTCCCTTTTCTACCATGGAATATTTTTTCAACTGGTTAATGATAGCTCCTTTACAGCAACATCCCAACATTTGGGCATTTGTTAGGGCGTTTCAACTTATGGTGATATTTTTTGGGTGAGTGTCCCATCGTCCAATAGTTCATGTATATTTTCAAGTGACCCAATTTAAACAAAAAAGATGGGTGAGCGACTTCCAAAGACCTTTTGTTCTTTTTCGTTTATGCTTGCTCCTACAAGAACTTCAAGGATAACTTTTTTAAGATTTACTCTTTTGACGTAAATAAAGAGCCTTTCTTCCAGAATGACAAAAGAAAATAAAAGTTTACCTTGTACTGGGATTCTAACCATTATGTCAACAACTGCAAGCACTATTTGCAGTTTCGGGAGGCTGACTTGTCTCCCCTGGATAAAAGAGCGTTGGCCAAGCTTAAAGCTTGGTATGATGTCAAAGGAAACATTATATGCAATACTCTCCTAGAGAATAGGTTAGAAGCCAAATTTTTTGAATATTTAAGTTCATCAATTTACGTGCCATTTTTCCTCATATTTTCTTAATCCTTGTTGTATTTGTTGGTGATAGAAAAACAAAAGGAGATGCATGGCATAGTGTTGGTAACTTTGAACTCCCTTGAGGAGATCTAAGAGGAGCAACCAGAAAGCCAAGGTCCCCTATCAGATGACGATGTGTTATGCGTACAAGAGCATTGAGGCAGAAACGTGACTGAGCTTGGTCAAAAGACTATTTATTGTAGAATTTAGTGGTTGTAAACTTTTGGACACGTGTTGTTAATACTCCGAGTCAGCTAATAATCTGTTAGGGAATTAGTTAACAGTGATGATATGTAATAGAAGGTGTTTAGTTAAGGCATTGATGGTCCTCAAAAATTGATACCCATTATCGTTTAATTTCTCATTGAATCCAAATTTTTGCTAAATGTTTACTATTTTATTTCAAGTTTATCCTCAGCAGCATTTTATTGCTGAATTGGGATTAATATGAAAAAAGAGACAACACTTAGTGATCCATTACAATTACCAAATGGGCCAATCACGAGATCAAGGGCCAAGAAGTTTAAAGAAGTTCTTAGTGGGTTGATCCAGAAAATGTGGGCTAATCATGAAGACATCAAGTCCAAATTTATTCATAATCAGAATTTAGTTAATGCCATCAATGCAAGGGAGGTTGATTGGAATAATTAGCAATTTTTAATGTCATTAATGCCTAGTGGGGCTGATAGCATTTTCAATGTTATTAATGCTTAGTGGGGTTGAGTCATATTTCCAATGTCATTAATGTTTATTGGGATGATTAAAGTCTTTTCCTTTTTCCAACTTGTCAACTTTAAATTAGTGTCTTTTCATTTGTTAGTCATTTCCTATTCTTGTAGGGATGTTCCAAGTATAAATTAGGGAGGCTACAACTCTTGTAATCAGATTTTGAAGTTATAATATAATCGAGAGGTTTCTTCTCTTTGGTTCTTATCTAGAACTCTGAACTTATCAAGAAGTTTGTTCTTGTGGCGTTCAAACCAGACTTATCACTCACCTTCTTTCTTGAGTATGGCGTCTTTATCCTTTCTATACCTTTGGTTCTTATCTTCCATAGATAACCAATCAAGGTTCTTTATTTCTTGTTTTAAATTCCTGATTGTAGAAATAATCCTAACTAAATTGGTCTTGGGTTTCACTATTCTTGGTGAGGTTCATATTAGAGATAAAGCAACACTTAAGTGCGAGAATTAGAGTAGTGCTGGAGCAATTTGACTTGATCATTTCTTCATAAGCTTAATGGGTCAAATTGTTCTCTACAGGAAACCTAAGGATCAACCAAAATAAAACCCAATCCAACAAGGGAGAAACTTGGAAAAATGAAAGCAGAAAAATACAAAAGGAGACAGAAAAGCAAATAGCAGCATTGGAGCATAAAAGCATCCAATCAAGCTCCTCTACGTCAGTGATAGCACGGAATGTGGGAGTAGCACCTCACCTCTACAAATGTTAGATAGAATATCGCAAAAGGAGGGGGACCACAGCAGAATAGGGCTGAGTTGGCAGGGAGCAGCGCTTTTATTGGAGAGGATTTGAGGAAATATGAATCGTAGATTTGAGGAGCGATTGAGATCATATACCGAAGAAGCCAGCACTCATCACTACAAAAGGGGAAGACCTTTACAGAGATCGTGTTCTTCGTACGGAGTCTTGTTTTAGTTTTCTTTTGTAATTCTCTAGTTTTTATCATGCTCCTTATGAGCTAAGTTTCTAAGTAGGTTAAGGGTGAGGTAAAAGTAGCCTTCTTTGTCTTAGGATGAACTTTTAATGGAACTATGTTTTCTTTAATGAATTATGAGTTGTTTCTTGGTTAAATGCTCTGATCTTGTGACACCCTTTTGTTTGCAACCTCATCCCAGGACCACTTGGTCAATGAAACCCTCACAAAGCAGTGTGGATCAATATTAGAAATCTTAGGGTATTTTGTTGTGAGTCAGGGGAATACCCAGAATGAAGAGCACTGTTATGTGTACATCACTTTTGCTAGTGATCCATTCAACCATCCTTTTTTGAGAAGGCAAACATAATCTCCTTAAGTTTTCAATTCGAGGATTTCTTAGTGTGATTTGGTGTAAAAGGCCTTTACTCCATATTACCTAGGATTTAACCTAAGCCGCTAAAGTTGACGAGAACATAATTCATTTCAGAATTCAAACTACATTGTAGGAACAACCAAGGGGGCAAAAATACTAATCCCAAGACCTACTGTTTGTTTTATTTGAGTTTATTCCTCTTAAAATAGTGCATCACTTATTATTTGATACTTTCACAACCTTACAATTGCTCTTGATAATTTTAGTTACAATACTAGCTTTCTTCAATTCTTGATGGTTTTGTTACTTTCAAGTTCTTTGTTAATCATTCTCGCTTTAACTTTGATCTCTATTGATTCATCTTACTTCAAGTTCAATGAAGTTAAGAGGACACCCAGTGCTAGCCTATTCAGATTTGTTAACTCTGTTTAACTAGTTGATAGATAATGCTCCTTTGTGAAATCTAACTAAAAATGTCTGCTCTTTATCTTACTCTTTCTTGAATTCTTTTTTTCACGTCTTTTAACGTCAATTTTTCCAATTGTTCCCTGAGGACGATAATTTGGGCTCACATGAAACATTGTATTACTTGATGCATACTGTAACAGCCCATTGTACACCGGTATTGTTAACATTAATTATGATATTAAGCGCAGTTACAATCACAACAATTCATTTATAAAAATGCGAGTAAACTTTTTCCGTTTATTACGCGAGCATTTAAAACAATAGAAAGCGTAATAAATAAAAGATGTGACCTTAACTATAAACTCTTTGCGAAATAATTATTTAAACTAATTTTATAACTTATATTACATCTCTCAAGTCACTAAGGGGTTCCCATAAATCCACTTAGCTAAAATCTCACTTTTACGTTTTTTACCTATCCGAACATGGTTCGATATTTAATTTTCTACGGACAAACCGCATGCGACAAGCCTCCCATATTTTAGTGTGTTATTCTAGACTTACGTAACTTTATAGGAAGCTATCACACGAGTCATAAAGTTCTCGTTTGCTCCGGATATCTCAGTTTGAAGTTGGACAAGCAAATCTGCCAGCAAACCCCAAAATAGCTCCAAACATCCTTCACTCAATCAATTATTCTGGAAAATACACTCAACCAATTGCTGTCAAATTTTCATAAAACAAACTAGACACCTAAAGCTTCAATTTTACATATCATACACCTAATTTGACCAAGAAACGAAGCAGGAATAAATTCTCCAAGTTCGCTCCAGATCAGCCCCATGTGTAGGGGCCAACAGGGCAGTCTGTGTTCTCTGCCTTCTACATGCCGACTCCCAACCCATAAAAATCCCAAATTTCACCAAAAGATAGAGGACATCTCAAGCTTCAAAACGGCATACGGAACATCCTTATTGGACCTCTGCGGAGGAAGATATGCTCTCCCAAATTTCACCTAAATTTTGCCAATTTCTAGAAAATTCGCTAGAGTTTCTTTTGTTTTTCCAATAAATCCCCAATTTGCAAAAGTGTTCTCACACCCTCAAATTGTACCTAATAATCATTGGGTGGCACACAAGGACCAGCAATGCCTTGGTGCTCTTACAACCCACACAGTTTATATCCAATTTAATCATTATACATCATTCATGCTTACTTCCTCAATTTAATCAATTTCAATCACAATATTCATTTTCATGCTTCTTGCAACATAAAACATAAATCAATCCTAGAATAGGCCTATTGCCCTTTCATCATATTTCATACTTCCATATTACATCAAGTCTTCATGTACAAATTACAAATCCCTATAACATCCCGCAAAATTAGAAAACTTCATAACGTGCAATTAGGGGTGAGTAGCATGCTTGAAATTAAAATTTTAATTATGTTTAGAGTGAAATTAATTTATTTAGGGAAATTATTCTAATGGAAATTATGAGTGAATACTTATGTATTTTTAAGAATTCTAAACACTAGTGAAAAAGGGGATAGAATTATAATTAATTATGATTGAGGTAGGAACTTTAATTATTAACTAGTGGGTATATAAAATCACATACATTAATATCTTTATATAATTAATATGTATATATTGCATGTGATAAGTGAACTCTTAGTAATCTCTCACAAAATCTGTATGCTTGCCATGAATTGGTCAAAAGGTGGCCACATGGCAATACCTCTCAATCTTTTTTTTTTTTTTGATAACATACCTCTCAATCTTTACTTCACCACCCCTTTGCACCAATAAGAATAAGAAGAGAGAACTCTTTTTGCATGAATGCCTATTGGCCATGGCAGCCACATCACCTCTAACGCCCAATGAAGACAAAGGGCAATCCTATTTTTCTTATACGGATCAGATTAGGATAACACCTTCCCTCTCCATGCGCTAATTTGGAGGAGCCATGAGCTGACCTTATCTTTTTTTTTTTTATTAAGCTCAGCCATAATCTTTGTTCCCTAACTCCTCAAGTGTACAGCAAAGAACTGCCCAAGGAAAACAAATTGGATACTCGTAGTTCCAAAACCACACGTAGCTTGTCCGTACCACATAGATGGAATCACAAACCTTGTTTGCATTCCCTTCTACATTATTCCTCCCAAAATCGTAATCTTCCATCAGCTCACTTCTCATTCACTCTCATTCTGACCCGGCCTTAGTTCAACTACTGAGGAGATTACCATCTCAATTCATTCTTCATTTTTCTCTGGTTTGGCAGAGGAACTATCTTGAGGAGGTGAAGTGTTCCTTGTTTTCTTTCAGCTCCCTCTTGCTTGGAACGATTCTAACTGAGTTTTTCCACTGAATGAAATTGGTCTAGCCTTGATTAAGTTCCATTTTCCCTTGCATGCAGATGGGTAGTTCGAGTTCTCGCAAGGAGGAGGGTGAGGGTACCACTCCTCTGTTGGTTGATGCCTTTGGACCGGTTGTGAGCACCTTGGTGTGCACAAAGAGGTAGTAGTTGAACATCAAGTCCTCTTCTTTCCTCTGTTCCAACCGCTGTGTGCAGGCTAAGGGTCCTTATGTTGTCATTCTTGTGGTTTCTTTCCTTGGTTCAGCTGATGAGTGTAGGCCATTGACACTTGCAAGCTTAGGACTCAATTTTAGCTTGGACCGTAGCTCTCTTATGAAGTTGTGGGACTGTTTTGGTGGAATTATATTGTGTATCAAACCTGTATGGATTGAGCTGGACCAGTATTCCTTTCCCCTTGGGGGCAAACGGCAAGCAGTGTAGGAGAAGACAAAAACCATGTTCTGCAGAATGGGAAAGCGAGGAAACTCATACTGCACTCAATTTCTGCCTCTAGTCGACTTGGGAATTTTAAGTGTCTACAAGTAGATGTAAGTAATTTATCAAACCCTTCCTTATGTCTTGTTTGTTGGCCCACATGCATTTTAGGAGGATACCTTATCTTAGCTATTCTTCCCTTTAAATTCTATCACTTTGGACACCTGGAAATTTAATGTTGTAAACTGAAAATTGGTGAATCTGGATTTAGCCTCATTTAAATCGCTGGACTGCTTTCTTTGTTAGAAAAATAATGTGTAGAAATCATATATTCAATTGAGTGATTATGCCTAGAGGATGTAGGTAATTTATGTTTAAGTGAAAGAAATAGAACTTATTAAATGATAGTTATAAGACCGTATTGGTATGCATATAGGGATAATGGGACTTTTGCCAATTGATATCTATTAAGGGAATAAATTATAAGGCAGAAAACTTTTAACAGTGAAGCATGATGACCCGGTTAGAAGACTAGGATTTGAGAGATGATAAATTTGATTTTTTTTTAGCTCCTCTTTTCTTCCTTTGTTTCGGTCACCAATTGCATGAAAGGGAACTATATAAATGGTTGTAATTTCTTCCCATGATTCTGTTTTGGGGCGCTGTCTTCATGTTAAGGAGCTGTATATTTTTGTCATTCACTTCCTCATAGCTGATTAAACCATGAACCTAGATGCTGACTTGTCTTAAGAATTAATGCTTGGGTTTGGAAAATGGCCCATCAATGGTTAGATTATTCCCTTAGACTAAAATTACATACATAGCCCTGCATATGTTAAAATTATGTAGACAGCATTCTTAAGCCTCACTAATGTCTCCTAAAACCATGTAGGGCATACTATGTAAAAGGATAAAATTATAAACATATGGACGATGAAAACAGAACCTAGGTGTATAAGGAGTTGTGGAATTTGGCACTTGTGTAACTGAAAGTTAGAAAACCTTTGTTAGTGGTATAGAACCGAATTGCATGTGTTAGAAAACTTGGCCTTGCATCTTGATAACTTTGGTAAATAAAAGTTAGACAGAAACAATTATGCGTGTAATAAAATCACTGAATCCGATTAAAACAGAGAATTAGGAAGCATGGAAAATTCATGTGAGTTATTGTAAGAAAGAATTAGAATTTTGATTTACTTTGGTACCTTTTGTCTAGGGTCACCAACCTCAAGAAGACTGGATGGAAATTGAGATGTATATATGTATTGGTTAAAAATTAAAGACACGAGGTAAGTGTTTGGTGGTATTACCTAATGTGACTATTAGCTAGTGTATAGAATTGTGAATTGTTACTCACATGTGCCTTGGATTACTGTGCTATTATATGATATATGTATGCTGCCTATGAATGTGACAAGATGGGAAAATCATGAATGAGAAGTAAATGTTATGTGGCAGCTTGGTACAGAAAGTACATGAAAGATATGCTATTATGCTGATGATCTAGTCATGCATATACACCTCATAATTCATTTGTTTCTTGTTTGTGTGTGAAGCATATCATGGCATACATGCACGAATTTCATGCTGTTCATGGATTAGAATATTTATATAAATATGCATATGTTTGAGCACGCATCATATAGGCATCCCTCCGGTACCAGGGTATGGGACACTTGGCTTCAGTCCGCATAGGCCACAGTTGGAATTCACCTTTGTTGGGAGCCATTATGGAATATCCACTGTGTATGTTAGTACGCGCACGACGGTGCTATGAGCGTAATGATGGCGTTATATACGCACTATGATATGTTAAGTACGCGCACGATGGTGCTATGAGCGTAATGATGGCGTTATATATGCACTATGATATGTTAATACATCTCCGGAAAATGAAATGTTGATGTGACTGTTTATAATTTTGTGCCTAGTTTAATACTGTTGCATTATTGGTTTTGCTATCACACTACTGGGATTTTTCTCACCCCTTTGGGGCTGCAATTTTTATAAAAATTGCAGGAGGACGAAAGAGCATATGAGAACGTGGTTATATGGATAATGGCTGTTAATTGCTGCTGTTTGGATTTTTGCTGTTACTGTTTGCTTGATGGATGACTGTATTATTTTGGGAAATTTGGATTACTGTTGGAACTATGACTTAGCTACTGTTTTAAGACTTTTATGATCAGTTATTACTTTGGAAAAATTCTGAAAACGTCTTGTGAAAATAATTTCTAAAGGTTTTATTAAGTGCTAATTTGTGAACAGTTTTGCGAGCACTTTGCGAGTTATGTTTCAAGGGGCAAACGACCTCCGATTACTATATAACAAGGAATATTTTTTTGAATCGTTGAACTTGATTTTATAAAAATTTTACAAGACAGCAAGGTCTGTCAGGAAAGTTAGGAAATTCAGCAAGCTATGTATTTTTTTTAAAAAAAAAAAATTGTCACTCTGATTTTTATGAACAACTAGATTTCGACTCAAGTTTTTAATTAGCAACAGAGAAATGATTTTTCAGTATTTAAGTAATGACGTTAGAACTCTAATCCGCTTAGCAAACAACTCTCTTGGATTCATACAAGGGAGGGTGTTACATCCTCCAAATGACATATTACAATTACAATCTTCCTTCAAATATATATAAAGTACATACTCCAAAATAAACATGATAAATCAAGACTAGACTTAGGCAAAATACATTATGAACAAAATGATACTCATAATCCTAATCACATGCATTGTTCATGAGCTAAGTCTAGCGTAGGCCCAATGGCCAACAAAATGCAAAATATGTAATCCTAAGTCCAAATAATCCTATGGGCTTCTTGCCCGCCGCTCCAACTCCACTGCTACCTCATGAAATAAAGCCCCCAAAGCGGGGTGAGATATACGAATATATCTCAGTAACTCAGAGGTTCTAGAGAATACTCCGCTCAATGGCTCACTTCGATGCATATAAATAACATAACATAACCTCTGAGAACGGGATAAAACAAGGTATTTAGAGAAATAGGAGAGCATAGGGATACAAAATACGACAAAGCTGGAATGGTCGATGCCAAAACCACGCAACATCCAGCCCATTGGCTTGACATATAAGCCTATGGGTTTCAACCAAGGCGTGTTCCCAGAACATCAAACCAAGGCACCCTCCATCCATATCCACCAGAGACTTCCTAGTGTGCTCCTATCCGGATCACACACCACGACCCCAGGTCAACTGGAACTCCCTCACGGAGACCTATCCAGTGGAAGTCCGTAACGCCTGAAGGCAAACAGTCTACTGGCCAGAGACACGGTACATCCTATGTACCAACACACATACAATATGCATGAACATGTTATCCTATATTATTTACATACACTTCCTACCATTACCATCAACGGGCATGGTGGAACACACAAAGGGATCAAACCCCAGTACCAAGAACTTACCTGTATAATCCTCTCCCACAGCTCCAATGTAGTATATTTCCCGAGCTAGGTCCACAACAGAAATGCCTACACATAGGACATTCCCAATTAATTACCATTCATACAAACACATGCAAGTTATTAACTCTTCAAGCATGGTTTCAAATACGCATCACAATCCCA
This sequence comes from Gastrolobium bilobum, assembly GCF_033153095.1. Taxonomy (NCBI): domain Eukaryota; kingdom Viridiplantae; phylum Streptophyta; class Magnoliopsida; order Fabales; family Fabaceae; genus Gastrolobium; species Gastrolobium bilobum. The sequence continues at coordinate 51,549 of NW_026896814.1, read as the reverse complement.
CTTGGTCCGGGACCAAGGGCAACCCACCGAGCTCACGGTTCGGAGTTCAAATCCACGTACGACAACCTACAATGACCATGTACAGATCATCGACACACGGTAATTCTATCAAAATCCAAAAACGTCAAATTCCTCCCCTACACCATGGTAGGTTCGGCCATTGTAGTGAAAAATTACAAAATATTTTTCTTTATTTTCTTTTCATTTTTCTTAAGCATCCCAAGGTTACCCCAATGTCATTTTAGGTGCCAATTTGCATCCTACATCATTCAAACATCATTTTTCCAATTAATTCGCTCTAGGTTCAATACATAATCCAACACCATCCAATATTTTTCCATTGATTTTCCAAGCTTCCAACCATCACACATCCCTTCTAATTCCATTTAACAACACAACACATCAACCAATTATTTTTTACAACATCCAATCCTCATTTTCTCTCACAAGGCCGAAATGCACATAAGCACATACCAAGGGATTTTCAATCCAATTCAATTACTCCACACCTCATACAATCCTATTATTAACTCATACAACCATACAACAATCCAATTACACAATCCTAACAACAATCTTCAACACAAAGTCATGGCATCATCCAAATTTCCACTAAGTTAAACTCATTTTTTCACCAATAAATTTTATTGCATTTATGGCTCCAACACATCATTCTAAGACATATTCATCTAATACACAATTTCCATTTGAGCTCTCTACTACACAAATCATACAAAATGCACTTAGGGTTTATAAATGAAAATCAACAATCCCACCAATAAAAAGTGATGAAACTTACTCAATAGCTTGGCCTAAGACTCCTCCAAGACACACTAAACCATTGGAGCTTCTAGCAACTCCATGAATACAAATCTCTAGCAAAGGGTCGCGGGTTTGGGGGGTTTTCTCAAAATATAGTGGGTTTCATGGCTCAAGACTACCACCAATGTGTTTGGGAGGTGATTTTCAACAAATTTCAAGTCAAAAATCACTTGATTTGGTTAGGCATTGATGGAGTTAGAGGAGAATGAAGTTTGAGATGAAAATGGGGCTTTGGGAGGGGGAGGGCCGCGGGTTTGATGAAGGTGAGGAGAGAAGGTGATGATGAATAGTACATATGCTTATGTGTCTTAAGTGATTTTAAGTGAGGTGGGCCCCACCGCCACCTCACGCGATTTCAAACTAATTCGAATTTTTCTCTGATTCCACTAAACGTCCATAAATTCAGAACCTATTTAGAAACTCTAATTTTTAACATTAACCATTGTCCTTTAATTATCCTTGATCAAATGAATCCTGAGTTTTCCGGTCGTTCGGAGAAACTGCAGTTTTAAGCTGTTACGAGCGTCGTAGGCACGCTTCCCCAAACTTACTAATTTTCGTCAAATTTCATCAGAAATCACATTTCCTAGTCCTATATACCATTTATAGCTTCTGCTCAAAACCTAGAGCTCTAAACTCAATCGGCACATTTTACGGTGCAACTGTACCGCAGTATTTTTACCCGATAAAAATACTATTCATTGAATTTTCTGAAACTTGCCTAACCACTCAATTTTTCGTTCTAAATCCATTTCCAAGGTTATTTTCATCATTTGAGACCTTCTACTCAATTTTACCTTCCTAGGGTTGCGTGTTTGGCTAATTATCATTTTACCCTTCCTTTGCATTTTAGCCTAATTTCCACGATTTTCACTAATCCTTCTCTTTAATCCTCATTTAATATATTAATATATAATTTAGAAATGTGAGGTGTTATACATACGCTTGCAAAGATTGGGTAGATTTGCTCTACAATTGATTAATAGATGCTTGTAAAGAATAGTTGCCCCGAACCACTTTTCCTCCCACTTTTTCCTGAGCATATTTCGGCCCAATAGGCATATGATATAAAAGTGAATAAGCATGTACAATTCCATTCATCTGAATAATGAAAACCTATATCATCCTTGTTTGTTAAGTTCTTTTCTCTATTCTTGATACCATTCGGAGCAACTGGTGCTTTCAATGTCTTTAGCTCCATCATCATGAAAGATCAAGAACTTGCTGAAAAATTTGCATCTCATCATAGTGAATTGCAACATCACTTATTGCTTGGAGCTTATTACTGATTCATTAGCTGCAATTGATGCCCGCCTTCGTAAGATGGCGCCATAAGTTTCACATACTTCTCCTGCTCATATTGTTCTTACGCATGCTAACTTCGAGAATGTTGGTTCTCGCACATTGTGCAAGACGGTGAAGATGGAAATTCCAATCTTCAACACTCAAGATCCAAATACATGGATCTTTTTATTAGAGCTATACTTTAGGTTACAACGGGTGCCTGAAATCTTGAAGGTGCAGCTGGTTAGTGTAAGAACCCGCACCGTTAAAAAAGGAATTTAATTAATTAATTATGCAAAATTAGGAAATGATTCCATAATTGACCTTAATAATTATTAAGAGGCTTTAATAATTATAGTAAGTGATTCAGAATGCTGAAAGTCGCTTTTCAAAAGAAAAGTGCAGATACCGGTTATGCTAGTCGGTATAAATGCGTACCGAAAAAGTATCCCGGAAAATTATAATAAGCGCATGATAATTACTAGAATAATATATAGGACTTGTAAAACGAGTTTCAAGTCCAAATAATAAGAACTGGTGCCAGAAACTGATACTGACTATGAAAAGCGCGTACCGGAAAGGTGCTCCGAAATTATAAGAAAAATATGATAATTCTTGTAAAATTGAGTAGGTTAAGAATCCAAAGTTTGGGATTAAAATGCGAAGCGTAGCAATTAAAGCTAATACTGTGTGTTTAAGTGTGTTTGGGCTATAAATAGCCTTATTATGGGCAAAAAACCCTAGGATTAGATTTCTATACGTGAGTTTGGCGCTGACCATCTGTTGGTTACTGTTCCATTGGCCTTCCCTTCCATTTCTTGAGCCAAGTTGTGATCTTTCTTGATTTTCTTCACATTTCCTCCTTGTAAACACTTGTGGGTGGCTTTGTGAGGGTGAGAGATAGCTTTGTCTTGGTGTTCCAGCTACTGTGTTTGAGGGTAGTAGGCTGAGTTGGTGAGCTTGAGTTGGTTGAGCCTTTGTTAAGGCATTTTGAGCTACAAAGTATCACCTTTGCGGAAGAAAGAACTCATCTTGTTGAGCCATTTTCATTTTCCTTGGAAGTCAGAAGTGTTGGAGCTGTTTGGAGAGCTCTAAGAGCCCTTGTCTTTCTGTTTTGAGCTTTGGTATGTTGTACCAACCTTTGATCATAAGTTTAATGCTTAAAAATGGAACCTTGATGCATCTAAAGGCTAAAAGATGATAACTTAACGTTGGATAATGCTTAACACACCTAGAAATGTATGTGTCAGTGTCTAAAATCGATAAAAACCCAACCTTGGAAGGATATCTTCACGAAATGCAGCTTCTGCATTCTGTCGTGAAATATCTGGATATCTGCCCGTGAAATATCCGAATATTTGATATCAGGATATGGGATTTGGATATACGGATATTGGATATCCGGATATGGGAATCTGGATATCCAGATATTGTATATCCGGATATGGTCAATGAGATATCTGGATATTGCATATCCGGATATGCCCCGAGGAATATCCGGATATTCTGGGATTTCAAAGAACAGTAGCTGTGTTGTGAGGACATTAGGCTATTGGGGGTTTGTGGACCCTAGAGTGATGAAGTTGAACTTCTGTAATTAATGAACTAAGTCAGAATCATGTGATTAAGGGCTTGTGGCTTTGTTGGAAGCCTTAAGACGTAAATCGTTAAAGGAGAACGTAGTCTTTATGTTAATGCTTTCGAGCTATGTATGTTGATACACTTGCTGGTCCTAAATCAGATTGTGATCTGCTGTGTGTTGGACTTGAGCTGTGAGGACTCTTGGCATTGGATAGTGAGCTTGCAAGGTAAGCTTTCGTGTCATCAGTTTAGCCATGTTGTGGTTCCACCATGTCCCATGTGGGTATGGTTATATGCATGCTGTGTTACATGCTTTTGATGTTTTGGAAATGTTGTTGAGCTATTATATGCTAGTGCCTTTATGATATGCATGTGGTGTTCCACCTATACGGTAAGCCAGAGTATGTGGTACATACAAGATGGTGAGGCTGTGGGTGAGTTGCAAGCGGTGTTCCTTGTACTACATGTAGGTATAGACGTATTCCTGCATTTCTCTAGCCAGTAGAATAGTGATAAACACACATGGCATGAATATCTGTTGCACTGCATAGTTTTGGAACTGATATTGTTATAAATGCTTTTAGAACTTATATTGCACATGTAAGTGAGCTTGGGGTGGAAGATCCTTGAGGACCCCTTGTCTTACGGAGATTTCTTGTTTAGAGATCTCACCCCACGTTTGAGGAATGCTTATTTCAGGGTCAGGTAACGTTGAGACCTCAAGCAGCAGGAGGCCGGAGCTGAGTTAGTTATTGATGATATTATATGCTGACTTGTTGGATGCTGGATATGCATGCTGCTTTTATGCTTGAGCTTCCTTTAATGTTTATGATTATCTTGTTGAGACGCTGTTGATTTGGTGAGCATGGAGATTGTCCATGACACTTAGACTAGTTATGTCTTAGTTTTATTTGGAGTTGTAATAATGTATCAGGATATTGTCCAGATTACATGATGTAATGCCGTGACTTAGATACTCACTTTATTTATATATTGAGGTATTTCAGTAGATGTCTTATTGCAATTTACATTCAGGCGATATTTTATAAAATTGATTAAGTAATTAAGTTGGTAATTGATAATGACATCATAATTGAAAAGAAAAAGAATATTCCGCATTTTTAATTAAGCGTAGCTTAATACGATGTAATGATAACACTACCGGATATATACGGGGTGTTACAGTTAGCCTAAGGATGGAAGGGGTTGCTGCTTCTTGGTACCGATGGCTCTTCAAGATTAATACAACAACTTCGTGGGCCGAATTTTGTGTGACTCTTCGTCAGCATTTTGCTCTTCTGAATCACAGAGATATTCATGGAGTTTTGTCCAAACTCAGGCAGACAAGGTGTTTGTTTAATTACATCAAAGAATTCGAGCAGCTGATAAACCAAGCTTCTGAATTGAGTGATGATCTGTTAATAGAATTTTTTATTTCTATATTACATCCAGAATTGAAAGGTGCAATTCAGTTGCATTGACCATCTACCCTTCATCAAGCTATCTAGTTAGCTATCTCATATGAATCACACTTCTCTGAGCTTAGAACATCGTTTCTTTCAACATCCAAGAAATCGATTGCGAATTGTTTCTCGACATATAATTGGCATCAGAATGTGGAGACACACAATTCCTCTCAAGCCTCTGGGCTATTGATGAATCAGAATTCATTGCTTGCCTTGCCTTCTACTACGAATGCAACCTCTACTTCCTTGCCCGTAAAGAAGCTATCTTCAGAAGAGCTACAGAAGAAAAGAGACTTAGGTCTCTGTTATACCTGTGATGAAAAGTTGACGGCTAAACATAGGTACAAATCTAAAATGTTGCTCTTGGTAGGAGATGAGGAGGACTCTGATGCAGACCCGAATGATGAAATTGTTTGGCAAACAGAAATAAAAGGTGGAAGCCCTAATCATGCAACCTTACATACGCTATCTGGAAGTGCAAATCCGAGATCATTGCAATTATCTGCTAAGATTACTGATTTTGAAGTGGAGGTGCTGATAGATTCGGGGAGTTCACATAACTTTATTCGAAGGAAATTAGTGGAGGACCTCCAATTACCTACACTCTGTTCAAATAGGATGCATATCTTCATGGGGAATGGTGAGTTCATAGTGTGTGAGAATAGGTGTCCTAATGTGCCATTGGTGATACAAGGCGATGTATTCCATATTGACTTATAGGTAATTGATTTGAATAAGGTGAATGTGATATTGGGGATTCATTGGCTTAGTATACTTGGCTGTGCGACTCATGATTATGGAGTTCTTTCTATGGAGTTCTCTTGGAAAGGCCAGCAAGTCAAATTGTTGGGATTAGCTTCGAAGAATAAGCAATAGAAGGTGTTGTATGAAGGTGTTTGTTGTACAATTCAGACTCGAGGTGAGGAAGTTGTAGATAAGACAGTATTAGCTGATATCTCTGCACTTGAGGAACGAGTACCAAAGTTGTTGTGGCAAGTGTTATTCAAGTGTGCTTCTATTTTTAACTTCCCTAACTCACTTCCTCCATTTAGAGGAATTGATCACTATGTTCATTTGGTGGAGGGCTCTCAGCCAGTGAATGTGAAGTCCTACAGATATCCTCACCATCAGAAGAATGAGATTGAAAAGTAGGTATCTGTTGGACGTTTAGCAAGTGCACTAGTCGTACAAGTAATAAAATGATGAGTAAAGATCGTTCCCACGAGGAATTGTGTTCAAGCACCAATAAACCAAAGAAAACTAATTTGAATCAGATAAGAATTTGTAAAAGTCATGAATAATTTGTCACCAGAAAATTGATTATAAGTAATTTGACACAAAATAAATATGGATTAATAATTAATAAAACAACAAGTAGTCAGAAAACAACTTTCCTCCATAATAACTCATGTAAAAACTGATCATATGATGAATTCTTTTCCATGTGATGTTAATCAACCTTTTACTTATCATCAAGATGTAATCCCTTACTACCCTGATAGATACATTAATCAGAAACCCCAATCCCTTGGTGATCTCTTTCTTAATACATGCATGACATACTAAAGTCTTAAGATTACATCAGAACTCTAGCATCAATCCCTTGAGTACTAGAATTCTGATGTTGAGATTATCAGATACAGAAGTCATATAAATATCCCTGTTCTACACTACTTCCTTGATAGAAATAATTAAATCAGAAAATCTCAAATCAACACATGAGAAATACTTCATCATATTATTCAGATCAACATAATATTATCATGGAGTTCTATTGCATTCAGACTACAAAGACTCTACTCAGACATATCTAAGGAATAGACAAGAGAAGAAGAATCAAACTTCATTTCCATGTTGAAAGTCTTCAATCTCCAAACTATTACAAGAGAATTTAGAGAGAAGTCAGACTAAAGTTTAAGAGAGAGAGAATATATCAGATCTCTTCAGATCCAGATTATCTTCTAAGTGTGAAGGCTTTGCCTTTTATAGTGTTACAATTAAAAACAGAAAACTGATGTGGGCGCTAAAATGTCCATAAGTGCCCGTTTTAGCGTCCATGCTTTACGTATGCTCAACTGCTTTTAACTGGCTCCAACGCTAAAACGTTAAGGAATGACCGTTTTAGCGTCTAAACTTGGTGAATGCTCAACTGACTTTAACTGACTCCAACGCTAAAACCCTTGATTTGGACGTTTTAGCGATGGAGACCAGAGTCCTTTTTCCACTTCAGGGCGCTAAAACGCTTATTGCAGAACGTTTTAGCGCCCAAGACCAGCAATTTTCCATCTTCTAAGTGCAGCAGCGCGCTAAAACGCTCTGTGTGGGCGTTTTAGCGCTCATCACCAGCAAGTTTTGGCCTCTTCCTGTAGCAGGGCGCTAAAACGCTCAGTGTGGACGTTTTAGCGCTCAACACTTAGGCAATTTTTCTCCTCTTGAGCTCCAGAATCTTCTTCCTTCTCCAGTTTCCTTTCAAGCTTGCTTTTCCTACAAAAATCATACAAATTTCCAATAAAGCTCTTGAACTTGTAATTGAGGACATCTTAGGACATTAACCTTGTTTTTTTCATCATTTAATCACACAATTTGATCCTAATTCCTACTAAAAACCATGATGAACTAAGGGTTCATCACAATTCCCAGATTTGAATATTGTTGTCCTCAGCAATAACTTTAAAGACAGAGAAAGACTTGAGATTCTTTACACATGAAATTTATGAGGTTGGATTGAAATATGACAGATCAACTTTCCAAGATACAATCTAACAACCCAGCAATCTATCTTTTACTATGACTTGCTTAACCTCATCACATAACTTTCAACAGATCAGTAAGATGAAATGCAGAGACCTGCAACACAAAACACCCCCTCACTTGGAACTTCTCAAAAATTGTGAGAATAAACTCTCTTGCACTCTAGTGTCTAAGGGTGTACTCATCACACAATCTCCACTGCACTCAAACTACTATAAGCTTTCCCATCTTCTCACTTTCCATAGTGACAGTGATTCATAAGCATAACAAAAGAGGCTTTGGTGGTATGACTTGACTAGGGATAGGATTATGTATAGGAGAAGGAAAATGGCTTGGCACGTAGTTGGCTAAAGGTAGGATTTGATGTTGCAGAAGGTTAGATAGATGAATCAGATTCAGATAAGAGGAGGATCACTATTGAATTTATTTATGTACTCATTAATCCTTCTCATTCTCTTCTTCCTTTTCATTTACTCTTTTCACCACCTTTTCTACAACTTTTCTTTTTCTTGAACTTCCTTCCTCCTTTTCTTCCAACTTTCAACACTTTGTGTTGTTTTGATTTCCCTTTTTCCTCATTTCCTTTTTCTTTTCCTTTTCCAAACCAAGCACTTTGTGCCTTTACTTCCTTTTTCCTTTTCATTCTTCTTTTTCTCCAAATTTCCAACACTTAACACTTAATATTTTTATTCATTGCAGAAACACCTTTCTCAAGAGCTTTCATCCTTTACCCCTTATCTGAACACATAATCTGAAAACTTAGGATCTGGAATAAGTGCAGGGCTCTTAGTTTTATCACAACAAGTTTAGGCTTAAGGCTTCCATGCAATAGGAAAATTTGGTTCAAAAGAAAAATGCCTCAATAAACTCTACTTTACAAACCATGAACTATTTCAAGTTAGAAACAGGGCAAGTTCTAGAGTTACTCATACAGTGAAGTGCTCTCTGAACAAAAAAAATTTCTGTATAGGCTCTATGTCTCACAGTTCAGAGTGCATGCTTGAATTCCTCTATATACATCAAACTGATCTCTCTACTCCTCACATAACATGAGTCGTGCAAACATATCATTTAGCACACATGCAAGGATTTCAAATTGCATCAAAAAAATTTGATCAATCATGTAAAACTTTGATCATCCTATCCTCATAAAATTCACATCATCTCAACTCTAAATCCAACTTTTGTCCATATACGACACTACCTAAACTACCTAAAACTACATTCACAAGAATTTAAAAGAAAGGATTGAGATGTTTCCCTGTTTGTGGCTCATCAACTGTGTGTCATCATCAACTGTGTGATATCACCATGGAATTTTGCAATCATGTCATTCATTCACACCCCATTCCCAGATTTAAACGTTGCTGTCCCCAGCAACTAATTTAAATCTAAAAAGCAGTTGACAAGTTCTGAAACACATTCACATATCAACAAATAGCATCAGTACTATTTCAAAAGTGCATCATCCAAACAGAGAATCTCAATGTACTAACAAATGTACAATATTAAAAATAATACCAAAAGTAACTAAAAGTATCCAAAATAAAACCATAAAAACAGAAAATGTGTAAAAACAAAATGAGGAGTTTAGTCAGTAGACTCCTCATCATCAGTAAACATCAAATCTGAGCCTGGATCAGCAGTAGGCAAGGGGTTGTACTCAGGATCAATACCCCTGTCCTCATCCATGGCACCAGTATCAACAGCAGCAGCAGTGGTCTCTGTGGTAGTGGCATCAACAACAGGCTGTCTCTCTGAAGTGTGTGCAGCATGGGAAGATGTAGCACCATCAGCAGGCGCAGCTCCATCCACATGATCAGCATAGTGAGTCCGGGCAATTGCCTCAAAGGCTTCCTCCTCATCAGAATGAGGGTAAACAGCAGGCTGGTAATCAATAACATCTAAACCCTGAGCCTCACATATAGATTTCATCATCTTCACCATATATGTCTGAAATGAGTGCTGGCTGGACTGCATAAACCGGAGACGCCTGCGCAAATGTCTCATACGGAAGTCAGTATTCACCGTCCATTGCTCCCCTGACCGTAGCCTTTCTTCTAACTCATCATCACTCTCAGCTGTTGACTTCCTACCAGGGGTCAATCCTGTGGCCTCCCCTCCTCCTATCTTCAATTGCTTTGTTATCATTGCGGCATCAATTGTAGGGTGCAATTTAGTTGGTGCCCCATTATCAGTAACATCTACACCAGCTTTCTGACAAAGCAGCTGAATCAAGGAACAGTGACCCAAAGCAGCAGAGTCACTGTCAGAGTGAGCCATATCATAAATGCTGTCCTGAAGAAGAATAGGAAGTTCCACCTTCGCCTTGGTCATGATAGTGTGAATCAGGACAGCTCTCTTCAGGATGACCTCTGCCTGGTTGGAAGAGGGCATGACATTTGAGATTACAAAGTGAAACCAGACTCTAGCCTCACCATTTAAATGCCTCAACCAAATCAACTTAGGAGCAACCTTATCTTTGGTTAGCTCCCAAGTTTCACCAGGTTTGGCTATAGTCTGCAAAATAGGCTCAGCTGCCCCCATCTTGGTCCAGGTTTCAAAGTCTGGGTCACTTCTCCTTGGTGGAATTTCAATTTTCTGCCAGTTCTTCCTGAACTCACAACTGGCATTATTGATATAGTCACAGAACCTTATCTTCAGTAGCTTTTGGATGGTGTGAGCATCGTACTTCACTTTCTTTCCCCTCACCCAGCTAGTGAAGGTCCTCCTGCCTCCTTGATCTCCATTAAACGCATTAGCAAAGAATTCCCTTGCTATGTTAGGGCTGCTATCACCCAATATTTTTCCAAAAGTTGCCCAATCCCTGGTCTTCAGCTGAGACTGAAACTGAGGATATTCATCCTTTTCCAGAACGAATTTTCTTTCTCTCACAAATGGCCTCTTGGAAGTCTTGTCAGTATAACGTTTCTCATGTTCCTCACTCTTCCAGAAATGAGCATCAAATTGTGGGGTAGGCTCAGCCTCAATATCTCCTCCTTGATTCACTCGGGCTCGCTTCTTATATCTCTTCTTCCCCTGTGTAGAGGGAGCTGGTTGAGAAGAAGAAGACATTGTGCCTACACAAACAAGAGAAAATCAGTCCAAATGTCAAACAATTACATAACATGAATCCAATTCCACAATTCCAAGATTTAGAACTCTTATAGTGGGGAATTTGGATTAAAAAATGTATGAATTACAACCCACAATGCCCTAATGTAGACCCTCAATTTTGTATGAAACAGGGCCTGGGCGCTAAAACGGTCACACTGAGCGTTTTAGCGTCCTGGCCTTAAACGTGTGTAAAAACTGGACGGGCGCTAAAACGTTGAAACCAAACGTTTTAGCGCCAGGCCAATTTTTGGGTCAGGCATTTCCACGAACACCTTGTGTGTGTGTGTAATTGCATATGTGAATAAACATTGAGGGGATTTCTTCTAAACCCCAAAACAGATGGAAACAACAGCATGATTCAAACATAAACATTTAGTGACAATCTAATCATAGAATTATAACATGTTCATGAATCAAACTAGGAACTCCCATGGTTGTGAAGTAAACCCTAAGGTAATCCAAATTGAAAAGATGAAGAGAAGTTGATGAATACCTGAAATGGGAGTGGATGAGATGCGATGAAAGATTGTAGCAAGAACTCAAGATGCAATGAGAGAGAGAGATGGAGAGATAACAAGAACTCAGAAAATATTGTGAATGAGAGAAGTGAGAGGGAAACCGTGTTTTATGAATAAGTGACGGGGCGCTAAAACGTTGGCTGACCAGCGCTTTAGCGTCCTTGTCCAGAGAAAAATGCACACTTTGTGCAGCACAGCGCTAAAACGGTCAGAATTAGCGCTTTAGCGCGGTTGGCCAGAGTGCCTGTATTGGTGTTGTTGGTGAACGCTAAAACGCTCATAGTGAACGTCTTAGCGCGCACAACCAGAGAGTTTCATAATGATGCAACTCTAGGGACGCTAAAACGGTCAGGATTAACGTTTTAGCGCCCAGCACGTAGCAAAAAAAATTTCTTTGATTTTTTTTTCAAAAATTTTCCCCCTTTTCTTCTTCATCTTATGGATATGGTATGAACATGGAATTACATACCTAGTACAGTGGGTTGCCTCCCACTCAGCGCGTGTTTAACGTCACGAGCCTGACGGGTATGATCAATTTTACCTCTAAAAAGGCAACTGTCAGTAGTTGCCTATCCACAACATTCCCCACATATAACTTCAACCTTTGGCCATTGACGGTAAAGTTCCTGTTTGAATCCAAAGGGCTAATTTCCACAGCCCCATAAGCTTTCATGTCCTTTACCACAAAAGGTCCAGACCATCTAGATTTCAGCTTCCCTGGAAATAGCTTCAACCTGGAATTGAATAGAAGTACTTGATCCCCCACCTTGAAGTCTCTAGGTGTGATCTTCCTATCATGCCATAGCTTTGTCTTTTCCTTATACAAACTGGCACTTTCATAAGCAGACAAACGAAACTCATCCAATTCATCCAGCTGTAATAATCTTTTCTGTCCCGCTGCTTTGGAATCAAAATTCAGATACCTCACAGCCCACAAAGCCTTGTGCTCCAATCCAACTGGCAAATGGCATGCTTTTCCAAACAGCAACTGAAATGGAGACATCCCAATAGGAGTTTTGAAAGCGGTCCTATACGCCCATAAAGTGTCATCAAGTTTCTTGGACCACTGGGTCCTAGCATTCCCAACAGTCTTCTCCAATATTCTCTTCAATTCCCTGTTGGAAATCTCAACCTGACCACAAGTCTGTGGGTGGTATGGAGTGCTTATTTTGTGCCTCACTCCATACTTAGCCAAGGCATACTCCACCATCCTATTATCAAAATGAGTGCCCCCATCACTAATGATAGCTCTAGGGACTCCAAATCTTGAAAATATATGCTTCCTCAGAAAAGCAATCACAACTCTGGAATCATTGGTTGTTGTAGCTATGGCCTCAACCCATTTGGAAACATAGTCAACTGCCACCAATATGTACTTGTTAGAGTAGGAAGAAGGGAAAGGTCCCATAAAATCCATACCCCAAACATCAAAGATCTCCACTTCCTGGATATTGTTCAACGGCATCTCATGTCGCCTAGAAATATTCCCAGTTCTCTGACAGTTGTCACATGCCTCCACAAACTTCTTTGCATCCTTGTATAAGGTGGGCCAGTAGAAGCCACTCAACAATACTTTTGCTGCAGTTCTCTCACCTGCAAAATGTCCACCATATGCAGAACCATGACAATGCCACAACACATCCTTCTGTTCTTCCTCTGGAATACACCGTCTGATCACACTATCTGAACATCTATAGAAAAGATATGGCTCATCCCAAATGTATCTCTTAACATCATGCAGAAATTTCTTCCTCTGTTGCCATGTGAAATCCTTAGGCATCAATCCAGCAGCTTTATAGTTGGCGAAATCAGCAAACCATGGTGGGGTACTGATAGATAAGACTTTATCCCTAACCATCTCTGTGACAGCACATATTGCCAAAACATGTTCATCAGGAAACTCTTCTCTGATCACTACTTCCGGTCCTTCTTGAAGCTCTTTTTCTGTAATCCTGGATAAGTGATCAGCCACCAAGTTTTCAACTCCCTTTTTGTCCTTGATCTCTACCTCAAACTCTTGCAACAGTAACATCCAGCGGAGCAACCGGGGTTTAGCATCCTGCTTGCTTAACAAATACTTTAAAGCTGCATGGTCAGTGTAAACAATAACTTTTGATCCTAACAGATATGGCCTGAATTTGTCAAATGCATACACAATAGCCAGTAATTCTTTTTCTGTAGTAGCATAATTCTTTTGTGCATCATTTAAGATCTTACTGGCATAGTAAATGACATGCAACAATTTATTCACTCTTTGGCCTAATACCACTCCTACAGCATAGTCACTGGCATCACACATTAATTCAAATGGTAATGAGAAATCAGGTGCCATCATGATAGGTGCAGTGGTCAACTTTTCTTTTAAAACATGAAATGCATGCAGACATTCATCATCAAACAGGAACTCTTGGTCCTTGACCAATAACTTGCATAAGGGCTTGGCAATTTTTGAAAAATCTTTTATGAACCGCCTATAAAATCCTGCATGACCAAGAAAACTCCTCACACCCTTAACATTAACAGGTGGAGGAAGTTTCTCTATCACAAAAATTTTTGCCCTATCCACTTCAATTCCATTCCTAGACACCTTGTGTCCAAGAACTATACCTTCGGTCACCATAAAGTGACATTTCTCCCAGTTCAAAACCAAATTACAGTCTTGACATCTTTTTAAGACAGAATCTAAGTTTTTCAGACATACATCAAAATCAGACCCAAATACAGAAAAATCATCCATAAATATTTCTATACATTCCTCTACCATATCAGAGAAAATGGAAAGCATGCACCTTTGGAAAGTGGCAGGAGCATTGCATAGACCAAAAGGCATCCTCCGATATGCGAAAATTCCATATGGACATGTAAAAGCAGTCTTCTCCTGATCCTCTGGTGCCACAGCTATCTGATTGTACCCTGAATAACCATCCAAGAAACAATAGAAAGCATGTCCTGCCAACCTCTCTAGCATCTGATCCAAGAAAGGAAGTGGAAAATGATCCTTCCTGGTTGCCTTATTCAGCCTCCGATAGTCAATACACATTCTCCAGCCAGTGATTGTCCTTGTGGGAATCAGTTCATTATTCTCATTTTTCACCACAGTCATCCCCCCTTTCTTGGGCACTGTCTGCACAGGACTCACCCAAGCACTGTCTGAAATAGGGTAAATCATCCCAGCATCAAGCAACTTCACAACCTCCTTCCTCACTACCTCCTTCATAGTGGGGTTGAGTCTCCTCTGTGGTTGCCTTACTGGTTTGACCTCTTCTTCCATCAATATTTTATGGGTGCAGAAGGAAGGATTGATACCCTTGAGATCAGAAAATTGCCAACCAATTGCCAGCTTATTCTTCTTAAGTACTTCAATCAACTTTCCTTCTTCCTCATCAGACAACATTGCATTAATGATTGCTGGATATGTTTGATCATCCCCAAGGAACACATACTTCAAATGTGAAGGTAATTCTTTAAGTTCTACCTTAGGTGCTCCTTTTGGAATGTCATCAATCTTCTTCTCAAGCTCTTCCACTTCTGGCTCTTCTTGGTAATCTTCTGTACCTGTCTCTTCTTCTGATCTTTCTTCCTCAACTGGGAATTCTTCTTCTTTATTCACTTCTTCCACAACCTCCTGTATCACATCCAATCTAAAACAATCCCCCACATCAACAGGGTGCTTGATAGTTTCAAATACATCAATTGTGACTGTTTCCTCATCCACCCTTAGCAACAACTTTCCTTGTTCAACATCTATCAAAGATCTTGCAGTTGCTAAAAAGGGTCTTCCTAACAATAGAGGACTTTCTGTATCCTCTTCCTCCATGTCAAGAATCACAAAATCCACTGGAAAAATAAACTTGTCTACCTTGACCAAGACATCTTCAACCACACCTTCAGGCCTCTTGATAGATCTATCTGCAAGATGCAGAATAAGATTGGTCTCCTTCAAAGTGTTGATTCCCAAAGCTCTACATACTGTCAACGGCATCAAGTTTATACTGGCTCCCAAATCGCACAATGCCTTTCCCACCTCCACATCTCCTATAGCAATAGAGATACTGAAGCTTCCAGGATCTTTCATTTTTGTTGGAAGCTTCTTCTGGATTAGGGCACTACACTCTGCTGTTAGGGCCACTGTCTCACCATCAGTTAATTTCCTCTTCTTAGTAAGAAGATCCTTCATGAACTTTGCATAGTGAGGCATATTTTCCAGTGCTTCAGAAAATGGTATGTTAATTTGTAAATTTTTGAAGATATCCAGAAATCTTGCATAGTGCTGTTTCTGAATCTCTTGCTTCAACCTTTGAGGGTAGGGAACTCTAGCATAGGGAGATAAAATAACTGGCTGTTCTTTCTTGTCAGCCATCTTCTTCTTTTCCCACTTCATCATCTTTTGTGGGGAAGCATTTTTACCAACTTCTACCTCTCCTTCATTCTTATTGTCCTTCCCTTCCTCTTCTTTCTCAATTCCAACTATAACATCTCTAACAACTACTTCCTTCTCACTTTTCTCATTTCTCATCTTCTCTACTTCATCATCAGAGACTACATCTTTAACCATAACCTCTTCTTCATTCTTTTTATTTTCCACATTCTTTTTCACTGGTTGAAGTACCAACCCACTTCTTGTCATAATTGCTTTACAGTGCTCCTTAGGATTCACTAATGTATCACCTGGAAATTTCCCTTGTGGTCTCTCTGATATCTGTCTTGATAATTGACCAATCTGGGTCTCCAAATTTCTGATTGATGCTTCCTGATTTCTGAAAGAAGTTCTGGTCTCCTGCATGAATGCAGTTGTCTCTTCCCTGAATGAATTAGACCCCTGGATATAATCCTGAGTTGTCTTAGATAACTGAGCAAACGCTTTCTCCCATGCAGCAGGATCACTTGACTGCTCCTTCATATGTGGTGGTGGAGGATGTAATGGTGGGTTCAATTGATGGTTGGAACTATAGCTGAATCCTGGGTGTTGATTCTTGTTCTTCCATGGTGGCACATAAACATTCCTTCCCTGATTGTTGTAGTTCCTTTGATTATTCTGATCATACCACACTCCATTCACCTCTGCTTGTTCTGGTGATCCCCCATAATCACACTCCTCTGTCACATGGCCTTTGCCACAGATAGCACATACACTCTTGGTTTCCACAGAAGCTACCTTTTGTGAAGAGAGTTGCTTAATAAGGGTATCCAACTGTTGCTGCTGTTGTCTCTGTGTCTGCATCAGCTGATCATTCCTTGCCAACAGAGCATCATACCCATCCAACCTGATGATTCCTGTCCTTCTGTCAGCCACTGGGGCATTATCAAATTCCTGAGATGCCAATGACTCAAAGATATCCAAGGCTTCTTGAGGAGTCTTGGTAGTCAATGATCCACCAGCAGTGGCATGCACCAAGGTTCTAGTGTTAGTGGTCATTCCTTGCAGGAAGATTGCTGCTTGTTGCCATGCCTCAATTCCATGCTGTGGACATTTCCTCAACAAAGTCTTGAATCTCTCCCAAGCCTCATAAATGGATTCTGACTCTTTCTGCTTAAAGCTTGTAATCTCATCCTTCAACTTGGCCCTCTTGGATGCTGAGAAAAACCTCTGCAAGAACTTGGTTTGCAGATCATCCCAAGTTGTTATACTTCCTTGTGGCAATGATTGCAGCCATCTCCTTGCATCATCCGTCAGTGAATGAGTGAATAGTCTCAACAGAATTGCATCTCTTGTGACACCATTTATCTTCACAGTATCACTCAACAACAGAAAGTTCTCTATGTGCAAGTAAGGGTCCTCTGCACTGGTTCCAGCAAACTGATCCTTCTGCACCAAATGTATCAAAGCAGGCTTCAATTCAAAGTTGTTGGGCTCCACTGTTGGGCGCACAACACTCCCAATTGGAGGAATCACTGCAGGAGTCATGTACTCTCCCAGTGTCCTCTGTGGTGGTGGTGGTGGTGGTCTGTGATTCTCTGCCATTATCTCTTCCTGATTAACCGTACTGGATTCACCAATTTCTTGCAACTGTCTCCTTTGCCTGGCTGCCCTTTTGTGCTTCCTCAATGTCCTTTCTAATTCTGGATCATACAACAACAAATTCGGATCAAGTGTACCTCGCATATACCAGAATCAAAATTGACCAGAAACTTAACATAAACTAAAATACTGAAAATAAAAGGATTCAATCTCAGAATTCTATGGTATCAGTTAGTGTTGAAAAACAAATTCCCCGGCAACGGCGCCAAAAACTTGTTGGACGTTTAGCAAGTGCACTAGTCGTACAAGTAATAAAATGATGAGTAAAGATCGTTCCCACGAGGAATTGTGTTCAAGCACCAATAAACCATAGAAAACTAATTTGAATCAGATAAGAATTTGTAAAAGTCATGAATAATTTGTCACCAGAAAATTGATTGTAAGTAATTTGACACAAAATAAATATGGATTAAGAATTAATAAAACAACAAGTAGTCAGAAAACAACTTTCCTCCATAATAACCCATGTAAAAACTGATCATATGATGAATTCTTTTCCATGTGATGTTAATCAACCTTTTACTTATCATCAAGATGTAATCCCTTACTACCCTGATAGATACATTAATCAGAAACCCCAATCCCTTGGTGATCTCTTTCTTAATACATGCATGAAATACTAAAGTCTTAAGATTACATCAGAACTCTAGCATCAATCCCTTGAGTACTAGAATTCTGATGTTGAGATTATCAGATACAGAAGTCATATAAACATCCCTGTTCTACACTACTTCCTTGATAGAAATAATTAAATCAGAAAATCTCAAATCAACACATGAAAAATACTTCATCATATTAATCAGATCAACATAATATTATCATGGAGTTCTATTGCATTCAGACTACAAAGACTCTACTCAGACATGACTAAGGAATAGGCAAGAGAAGAAGAATCAAACTTCATTTCCATGTTGAAAGTCTTCAATCTCCAAACTATTACAAAGAAATCCTAATACAAAAACTAAAACACTAAGAGAATTTAGAGAGAAGTTAGACTAAAGTTTCTTTACTAAGTGTGAAGGCTTTGCCTTTTATAGTGTTACAATTAAAAACAGAAAACTGATGTGGGCGCTAAAACGTCCATAAGTGACCGTTTTAGCGTCCATGCTTTACGTATGCTCAACTGCTTTTAACTGACAAAAACGCTAAAACGTTAAGGAATGATCGTTTTAGCGTCCAAACTTGGTGGATGCTCAACTGACTTTAACTGACTCCAACGCTAAAACTCTTGATTTGGACGTTTTAGTGGTGGAGACCAGAGTCCTTTTTCCACTTCAGGGCGCTAAAACGCTTATTGCAGGCCGTTTTAGCGCCCAAGACCAGCAATTTTCCATCTTCTAAGTGCAGCAGCGCGCTAAAACGCTCTGTGTGGGCGTTTTAGCGCTCATCACCAGCAAGTTTTGGCCTCTTCCTGTAGCAGGGCGCTAAAACGCTCAGTGTGGACGTTTTAGCGCTCAACACTTAGGCAATTTTTTCTCCTCTTGAGCTCCAGAATCTTTTTCCTTCTCCAGTTGCCTTTCAAGCTTGCTTTTCCTACAAGAATCATACAAATTTCCAATAAAGCTCTTGAACTTGTAATTGAGGACATCTTAGGACATCAACCTTGTTTTTCATCATTTAATCACACAATTTGATCCTAATTCCTGCTAAAAACCATGATGAACTAAGGGGTTAGTGTATAAAATTGTGATTAGTTGCTCACATGTGCCTTGGATTATATCCTGTTACATGTTACATGTATTCTGCCTCTGAACTTGATATGATGGAAATGTTATGCGGCAGCTTGATGTTAAAAGTACATGGAATATATGCTCTTGTGATGATGATCTATGTCATGCATATGCATTTCATAACTCATTTGTTTTTACCTGTGTGTGTGAAGCATCTCATGACATGCATGCACGAAATTTACACTGCTTTTGGAACTAAGAAAATTTAGGAAAAGAATCATTTGACTGAGAACGCATCATATAGGCATCCCTTCGGTACCAGGGTATGGGACACTTGGCTTCAGTCCGCATAGGCCACAGTTGGAATTCACCATTGATGGAGCCAATATGAAATCTCCACTGTGCATGAAGTTAGTATGTGCACCGTAGTGCTATGAACGTACCTTACAATGATGTTATATACGCATTCTGATGATATGTTAATTCTGACGGAAATTTAAATGTTGATGCGACTGTTTTGGAGTTCTGTGCCTAGTTTAATATTGTTGCATTATTGGTTTTGCTATCACACTACTGGGATTTTTCTCATCCCTTTTGGGGCTCAATTTTTATAAAATTGCAGGAGGAAGAAAGAGCATATGATAACTGTAAGAACCCGCACCGTTAATTAAGGAAGTTAATTAATTAATTATGTGAAATTAGGAAATAATTCCATAACTGACCCTAATAATTATTATGAGGCTCTAATAATTATAGTAAGTGATTATGAATGCTGAAAGTCGCTTTTCGGAAGAAAAGTGCAGATACCGGTTCTGCTAGTCGGTATAAATGCGTACCGATAAAGTATCCCGAAAAATTATGAAAAATGAGTATATATTACTAGAATAATATATAGGACTTGAAAAATGAGTTTCAAGTTAAAATAATGAGAGCTGGTGCCAGAACTAATACTGTCAGCGTGAAAAATGCATACGAGAAAAGTGTTGCAAAAAAATAAAATAAATATATGAAAATTCCTAGAAAAATATCTAAGTTAAGAATCTAAAATTTTAGAGTTAAATGAAGAGCGAAACTAGTTAAACTAATACTGCTAGTTTAACTTAAGAGACTATATAAATATAAAAGGAATTAAAACCCTAGCTTTTATTTTTATAACTCAGCGGCTGAGTGTGGCCCCTTTGGAGTTTTTGGGGTCTTAGCTTTCTCTCTAGGAAAGCCTCTAAGAGTGTGTTTGGTAGAGGTTTTTTTATAGAGATAACTAGGCAACCTATTTTGGATTTTGAACTTGCCCACATTTGGTAGAGGAGTTAACAAAATTTAACTAGGGAAATGGTTTGCCTAACCTTTGTGTTTTCTTTGCAAAAAAATTTGTTTTCCACTGTTTCGGAAACCCATATCCAATGTGGTATTTTTTTGTTTACCCATGCAACCAAAAAATAACATGAACCAGTAGACGGAAATGACCTTAAGCTCTTCTACCACTATTCAAAAGTTAAAAAGGTTAGTTTCGTTATTTTAACCAATTATCCCATCATTATTTTACCTCTACCAAACATAGACTCAACAAATTTAACTCAATTTTCCCAGTAATATTTCATCCTACCAAATAACTTTTTTTAAATTTTCCTACCAAAATCATTTTCTCTCCATTTCCCCACTAATCAAATTTGCCTAGTTTAATTTTTTTCTCCTCTACCAAACGCCCCATAAAGTTTCCATCTTTTCTTCCTCTCTTTCATTAAACACCATCCATCCATTAGAGCTTTAGTTATGTTGAAGGAGAACCCATTATTGAAGATTTGGGTGCTTTCTAAACCTTTCAAGCTTTCATTTTTTTCTGTTCTAAAAGGAACCAAGGTAAACTTAATTATTCCTTTGTAAATCCATAATTTTGGGTATAATCTTTGTTGTATGTTACTGTTGATTCAGAATCCATGTTAATAAAAAAAAAAGGGACATTCGCACGGCACACATTGCGCTAATTTTCTTCTGTACAAAGCCATTTGTTTTGTCACTTTATATGGCCATTTTCTACTTGCGTGATTTATTGGTTTGCGTGGTTTATCGGTTTTGTTACCCAGGATATCAAGTTATATATATATATATATATATATATATATATATATATATATATATATATATGTGTATTGTTACCTTACGCTTGCTGTTACTGGTTTTATTGGTTTTATTAGTTTTGTTAGTTTTATTGGCTTTGTCATTTTTT
Source organism: Gastrolobium bilobum (assembly GCF_033153095.1). Taxonomy (NCBI): domain Eukaryota; kingdom Viridiplantae; phylum Streptophyta; class Magnoliopsida; order Fabales; family Fabaceae; genus Gastrolobium; species Gastrolobium bilobum. The sequence continues at coordinate 30,097 of NW_026896814.1, read as the reverse complement.
TAATGTTTTGCTTTCATTTCGTTTACATATGTATAGCCGAGCCATTAGAAAAGTAGACAAGCATGCTGTATGTCTCGTTGCTTTTGTTTGGTTTATATATATATATATATAATAAATAAATAAATAAATTTCTTGGCTATATATATATATATATATATATATATATATATATATATATATATATATATATATATATATATAAGATAACAATTATCTTAAATTAAATAAGTTAAATGGTATATCTTAGAAAGAATCTTCGGTTCGAATTGAAAAAAGAAAAAGAAAATAATATCTGATTGCCTTGAAAATTTAGAATATGTATATTGATACTATGATGGTCATTGAACTAGATTTGTGAGTGCATTGGATTCTATTTGTGGTGTAGACCCTTGTGATACCGAGTTCGAGTCGGAGGGGCATACAGGTACAGGTAAGCTTTCGTGTCCTCGGTTTAGCCATTGTTTGGTTCCACCATGTCCCATGGGGGGATGGTTATATGCATGATGTTGTTTTCATGTATTATTTTGATAAATGCTATTGAGCTGTTATATATGAGTGCCTTTTTATGATATGCATGTTGTGTTCCACCTATACGGTAAGCCTGAGTATGTGGCACATACAAGATGGTGAGACTGTGGGTGAGGTGCAAGCGTTGTTCCCTGTACTTATTGTGGGGTTGTAGACGTACGTCCTACATTTCTCTAGCCAGTAGAATAGTTAAACACACATGGTATGAATATCTGTTGCACTGCATTGAGTTTTAGAACTTATATTGTATTACTGCTTTTGGAACTTATATTGCACATGTAAGTGAGCTTGGGGTGGAAGATCCTTGAGGACCCCTTGTCTTACTGAGATTTCTGTTTAGAGATCTCACCCCACGTTTGGGGCACCATTTCAGGTTCAGGTAATGTCGGGGTTGAGACCCCAGGCGGCAGGAGGCCGGAGCTGAGTTAGATATTGCTGGTTTTATTTACTGACTTGTTGGATGCTGGATATGCTTGATGCTATTATGCTTTTAGCTTCATTTATGTTATGGATTATCTTGTTGAGACGCTGATGTTTATGCTGTTGATTTGGTGAGCATGGGGATTATCCATGCCACATAGACTTGTTTATTGTCTTGTTTTATTTGGAGAGGTATTAATGTATCAGGATATTGTCCGGACTACGTGTAGTAGGTTCGTGACATAGATACTCACTTTATCTATTTTATGAGGTATTTCAGTTAGATGTCTTTTTGCAATTTACATACAGGCGATATTTCATGAAAATGATTAAGTAATCAACTTGGCTAAGTATAATGACGTCATAAATGAAAAGAAAAAGATATTCCGCATTTTTTAATTAAGCGCAGCTTAATACGATGATATGTTAACAAATCGGGTATACACGGGGTGTTACAATGACGTTGTTATTTGGATATTTGTTGTTTACTGCTGTTGTTTGGGATTTTGCTGATGTTTGCTTTGTCTTATGAATGTTGACTGCTTATGATATTTTGATGTAATAATTTGGAAGATTGGACTACTGTTAGACATGCTTTAATTTACTGTTTTTAAGGTTCTATAGTCAGTTTGGACTTTGGAAGATCCTGATTACGTTTTGCGAAAAACAATTTCTCAACGTTTTAAATGCTGTTTTCTAATCTGTATTGCGAGCACTTTACGAGTTAGATTTCGTGGGGCTACAGACCTCCAATTCGCTTATAATTTACATGCACGCGAAGCCCCACATGTCTAGTTTCTGATAATATAAACTTTACAATGAAGTTTTGAAAACTCGGTTTTATATGAGTTTTGCAAGGCCGCAAGGTCTGTCAGGAAAATTAGCATTTCAGCAAGTAATGTAATTTTTGTCTAAATGCCGCACGGTTTATTTTTTTTGTTGACTAGATTTGAATTCAAAATTTTTTATGAGACTTAAAACCAAAATTTTCAAAACTTACACGATAACATTTCGACTCTAATCCGCTTAGCAGACAACTCTCTTGGATGCATACAAGGGAGGGTGTCACATTGTTCCTTTTAGAATCACACACACCTAAGAGAGATGATGCATCAGGTTTTTTATAAAATCTGATCAACCACATGAGCCCCCTTTTGATTAGGCGCACAAATTAAAGTGATGAGAGAGATTTTCCTTGATTCTCTCCTTCTCATTATGCGCCGAACATCAGCTCCCTTTAATTAGGCGAACACATTAAAAAGATGAGAGAGACATTCCTTGATTCTCTTCCTTTAATTATGCGCCCCTTTAATTCCTTTCCTGTCATCAGAAATTTCGTTGCTACGTTATTTATTTCAATTCCGAATTCAAATGAAAGAGTAGTTGAGAGAATCTTCATCCAATCTCTATTGGATTATTCCTTTAAATAATTTTAAATTATTCTCAACAACTTAACCTCATAGAATTTAAAATTCAAATTCAAATTTCAAATTCAAATTTGAAATTTAAACTTAAATATAAATTCAATCTTATCCCAGTTCGTAATTCGAATTTGAAATTAAAATTTTAAATTTCAAATTTCAAAAAATCAAATTTCAAAATTCAAATTTCAAATTTGCCCAAACCTTATTTTGGTCAAGTCAACTCTTTGACTTACTAGGATTCATGCCCCAATGCCTCTTTGGCCTACCATCATATTTGGGCCCATTAATGGAGAAAACGCTTTCACCACTAATGCCCAAAAAGGGCGCATGGATCAAGTGGGCTTGGAGTCCCTACTCCAACCCAACTTGACTCATAGTCTTGACAAAGCCCAATAACTCATTATTGGTCCAAACTTGCTATAACTTGCAATAAGGAATAACCTTTGTGTGTGACCCATTAGGCCCAATTAGTTACTGACATAAATAAACTTGAACCAGTTAAACTCCTTTAAAAGGCCCAATTCATTTAATGACTACATGATACACTAGCAATGCTATGTAGCCCCAGAACTAATTGAGTTGATCAAGTGATCTACCTTTCTGATTTGGATACCGTGCCAGCATTATCCCTCACATCGTCATTCACATTTAGTCGAGAGCAAGGATAGAGTGTCATCTCTCTTTATTGACTAAATATAATATTTCACAGGAACTAAGAATCTTCTTCTATTGACTCTAAGACAGATCATGACTCTTCATGATCTCTTACTATGCATAGATTCACGAGTCAACTAGAAGTCATCTAAGCCCTACCGGTCTTTGTGAACGACTAATCCCTTATAGGGGATTGTGAGTCCTTTCGGCATGTCCATCTATACTTATGTATTTGAGTTATACCCAAGAGTACACTGTTCTCCCTATTTTCAGGCGGATAGAGTTGTAGAGTCAAAGTATAACTCTAGGACATAGTATTCGATGACATCCTTAAGTCTAGGACGATCCGCACTACCAAACGTTCAGAGACTTTACAAATCCAATGATACTCTCCATAATGAATCCTTGTGGAGTCTCTAAGCGGGTCAGTTCAGTGCTATTTGTTCTCCAACAGATCCACCCACGACATCAGCTAAGGCATCACCATGCCTGCATTCCATGAGGTCCCTACCTTGTATCTCCATACAAGTAGATGATGTCGTACTAGTCTTATTGAAATCACCATTACCCTTTCTTGGTGATTCAAGACCAGGAACATATTTTAGGTAATAAACATTCAGTGTCCTCGAGTCCTCATGATCATGATCCCTATCATAGATCCCCGAGTGAACACCTGTTCTATTCCTAGGGCCTTTATCTTTAAACGCATATTAACAATAAAATATTGGTGAGACATAAATATGATAAAGATAAAGTTTGCTCATATTTATTAATCATGAAATACTAAATAGAAAAAGGTGTTCATATGATAAAACAGATTGTCTTTAGGACACCTATATACTAACATGTATTTCCTGATAAGATATCGGAATTTCCACCGGATAGGGAGATTGAGTTCTCCATTGATATGTTGCCTGGTGTGGGGCCTATCTCTTTGACTTCATACTAGATGTCGCCAATGGAGTTGGCTGAGTTAAAGAAACATATTAAGGAGCTATCTGCAAATAATTTTATCAGGCCTAGTGTGTCTCCATTAGGAGGACCTGTTGTTTTTTAAAGAAGAAGGATGGTAGCATGAGACTGTGTACTGACTATCGGCAGTTGAATAAGATTATTGTTAAGAATAGGTACCCTTTCCCACGAATTGATGATCTTCTGACCAACTGAGGGGTGCTTGTGTGTTTTCTAAGATTGACCTTGGTTCGAATATCACCAGATCCGAATTAAGCCGGAGGATGTGCCTAAAACGATCTTCCGATCCATATACAAACATTTTGAGTACCAGGTGATTCCATTTGGGTTTACTAATGCTTCGGCGATGTTAATGGACTACATGAATAACATCTTTAAACCATATCTGGACCAGTTTGGGATCGTATTTATTGATGATATCTTGATTTATTCCAAGAGTAAAGAGGAGCATACAGATCATTTGAGGACTATATTGCAGGTATTGAAAGAGAAGAAGTTGTATGCCAAACCATCTAAGTGTGAATTCTGGTTATCTGAGGTGCAATTTCTAGGTCATGTTATTTCTGCTAGTGGTGTTGAAGTGGTCCCGAGTAAAATAGAAGCGGTTAGTGACGGGGAACGACCTAAGACTGTGACTGAGATCAAGAGCTTTCTGGGTCTAGCTGGTTATTACTGTAGGTTTATACAAGAGTTTTCTACAATGGTATTGCCATTGACTCGCTTGACACGAAAGGATACTCTTTTTGTGTGGACCTAGGAATGTGTAGAATGCTTTTTGACTTTGAAGGAGAAATTGACTACTGCTCCGGTGTTGACTCTTCTAGATCCGGAGGGTGTATTTGAATTGTATTGTGATGCTTCATGTAACAGCCCGTTACGTACTGATATTGTTAACATTAATTATGATATTAAGCGCAGTTACAATCACAACAATTCATTTATAAAAATGCGAATAAACTTTTTCCGATTATTACGCGAGCATTTAAAACAATAAAACGCGTAATAATTAAAAGCTGTGACTATAACTGTTAACTCTTATGGAATATTTATTTTAACTATTTTTACATTACACTTTACTTATTATAAGTTACTAAGGGGTTCCCATAAACCCACTTAGCCAATTTCCAAACTTTACGTTTTCACCTATTCAAACATGGTTCACTCCTAAATTTTCTGCGAACACACCGCTCGCAACCAAACCTTCTTCTCAGATTATATCTTTGTCTTACTTAATTCCCTTTTCAACAAGCTATCACACGCTCAATTCGGAGCTCATTTGCTCCGGTTATCGCCGTTTGAAGTTGGATGAGCAAAATAGCCAACCAACCCCAAACAGCTCTAAACCTCTCTCACTCCACGAATTAATGCACTCAATCCGCTCATTCAACTGCTCTCAAATATTTACACCACAAACTAGACACCCCAATCTTAGATTTGATATATCATACGCTTAATTTGACTGAGAAACGAAGCGGGAATTAATTTCCCAAAACTGGACCAGAACTGCCACAGATGCAGTGGGCACATGAGCAGTCTGTGTTCCTCCAACTTTTCCAGGTCGAAGACCAACCCATAATTTTCCCAAATTTTGACACAAGGTATAGGACATCTCAACCTTTAAAATGGCGTATGGCACGTCCCTATTAGACCTCTATGGAGGGAGATATGCTCTCCCGAAGTTCGCCTAAAATCTGCCAATTCTACAGAAAATTCGTCAGAGTTTCCTTTGTTTTTCCAATAATCCCAAATTTGTACAAAATCATTTAAGCCTCAAAGGTACCTAATAATCACATGATAATACAGTAATAATCCAATGGGTGACACACACAAAGACCAACAACGCCTTGGGGCACTTACAACCCAATCCAGTTTATAGTTACTAAACATATAGTTCATATTAATCATTCTTAAGTAGTTGCAATCACTAACACCTTTTGCATGCATATTTTCATCATACATATAATCATATCCTACAATAGGCCTAAGGGCCTTCCATCATAAATAGTCATGCATCAAGATCCGATTACAATATTGCTTTACAACTTACAACTCCAAATGAAACTTAATTACAATCTTCCAATATTACAAATGGTAAAATAAACTAAATGGCAAGACCACTAGACTTAGGCAAAATGACATGAACAAGATGCTAATAAAGCTCCTAGTAAAATACAAATGAGATGTTCATGCCCTAAGTCTAGCCTAGGCCACATGGCCAACAAAATGCAAAAAGGCTAAAACTCCACTGAATCACTCTGCGGGCCTCTTGCCCGCTGCTCCCGCTCCACTGCTACCTCCTGAAATAAATGCCCCGAGACGGGGTGAGATATACGAATATATCTCAGTAACCCAGAGGTTCTGGAGAAAACTTCGCCCAATGGTTCACTTCGATGCATATGAATAGAATACAACAACCAATTTTTAAAACGGGATATAGCAAGGGTTTTTGAGAAAGGGGGAATATAGAGATACAAACTACGACGATACGGGATGGTAACCCCAATTCCACGTACACCCTGGGCATATATAAGTCTATGGGTATCATCCAAGGTGCGTTCACAAAACCACAACCATGATGCCCCAACCATCCAAAACGCCAAAGACATTCCTAGTGTGCTCCTACCCGGATCACACACCATGACCCACGGTCAACTGGAACTCCTTCTCGGAGACCTATCCAACGGAAGTCCGAAACTGCCCGAAGGCTAAGAAAACTGTCTACTGGCCAGAGACTCGGTACATAAGTACCCATTGTAATAATGCATGCATGCACATGTGTTCTACACTACTCATATACACTTCCTACCGTTGCCATCAACTGGCAAGGTGGAACAGAAAAGGGGAACAAGTCCCAGTACCAAGAGGTTACCTTAAATGTTGTTTTCACAAGCTCCGCAGCAGCTTATCTCTCAACTTGGTACACAGCAGAATGCCTACACAGAGGACATTCCCAATCACTTATAGTTCAACCAATACATGGTAATTTGCAATTATGCATGCATTGAACCAATTACTTACCTCAATCCTCTTGGTCCCGGACCAAGGGCAGCTCACTGATTCAAGATTCGGGATTCAGGTCGACGTACGGCAACCTATACAATGACGTACAATCATCAGTACGCGTCAAATAACGTCAAAACGTCAAAAATCACAAAATCTCCCCATCCTCCCTTGATGGTTCGGCCAAATGAGTGTTAATTTAAGATTTATTTTTCTAAATTTTCTTTCCTATTTCATTACGCCTCATTAAGTTGTCAAAAGGCCAATTCAAGTGCCGTTTCGTCATTTTCGCGTCGAATTACATCAGAACGCGAAAACCGCAAAAACCCCCTCTTCCTCCTTGAAGGTTCGGCCATATATGTGTTATTTGGGGATTTATTTTTCTAAATTTTCTTTCTCATTTTATAACGCTTCCTTAGGTTGCTTAGAGGCTAGTTCAATCGTCGTTTTCCCGTTTTACGACATTTACGCATCGTTTTGCGAAATATTTCACTCTAGGTTCTTTATGCCAACTAAGCCACTTATTATTTTTGTATTGATTCTTCCACTTGCCAATCACCACACAACCCATCTAATTACCTTTTTAACACATAATTCCTCACTCAAACAATTTCCAACAACATCAATTCCCTATTTTTCCTCTAAAGGCCAAATTGCAACCTATGGCAATTCTAGGATTTCCATTCACTTTTAATCACTCCACACCTCACACAACCTATTATATCATCATATTATCATACCATAATTCATCAAACAAAGTCTCAACACCAAAATTCACAAGTTAAAAGTCATGATCACCAAATTTTTCTAAGTTAAATTCATAAATTTTCACCAATAAATTTCATCACATTTCTAGCTCTAATACATCATTCTAACACATTATCATCTAATACACATTTTCAAATTGAGCTCTCTAACATAACAATTCATCAAATCAAAGTTTAGGGTTCAATAATCCAATCTCATGAATCAACTAATCAAAAGGTGTAGACCTTACACAAATGCTAGGCAATGGACTCCTCCTACACATACTCCACCATTGGAGCATTCCCAAGCTCCATGAACACAAAATTCCACAAGTGAGCCGCGGCCTTTGAGGGGGAAGATCTCAAAATCTAGCCTCTTTCACGGTTCAAGGATAGCACCAATGGCTTTGGAAGGCAATTTCCAACAAAATTCAAGTCAAAGTTTGTTGGATTTGGTGCTTGGATGAGTGGTTAATGGAGAGAAGAAAATTTTTCATGGAGAAGGGGGGAGAGGGGCTGAAGCTAGGGTTTGGGGAGAGAGAAGGAAGGGAGGGTGATGATGAATAGTGGAGTGATGAGATGTTTAAGTGACTTTCAAGTGGGGTGAGTCCCACGCCACCCCGCGCGATTTAAAACGCGTCTAAACTTTCACTAAACGTTCGTAAATTCAAAACCTATTTAGAAATTCTAATTTTTAAAATTAACTATTCTCCTTTAATTATACTTAATCAGATGAATCCGGGGTTTTCCGGTCGTTCGGAGAAAACACTGTTTTAAGCTCTTGTGCGCGCGATTGGCACGCTTCCCCAAACTGACTTAATTCCATCAAATATTATCAGAAATCATATTTCCTAGTTCTATAGACCATTCTCAACTCATATTTGAAATCTAGAACTCAAAACTCCAATGGCACGTTTTACGGTGCAATCGTATCGCAGTATTTTTACCCGCGAAAAGCACTATTCACTGATTTTTCTGCAACTTGCCTGTCAACTCAATTTTTCGTTCTGAATCCATTTCCAGGGTTATTTTTACCCTCAGAGACCTTCTACTCAATTTTTATCCTCCTAGGGTTGTGTGTTGACTAATTACGATTTTGCCCTTTCTTTGTATTTTGGCCTAATCTTTAGGATTTTCACTGAATCTTCACTTAATGGCTTAAACACTTAATTTAAAATTGTGAGGTGTTATACTTCAAAGAAAGGGTTGGGTAGTGTACTGATGCAGGAAAGAAAAGTTGTTGCTTATGCATCCAGGCAGTTACAACCTCATGAGAAGAATTATCCGACTCACGACTTGGAGCTTGCTACTATTGTTTTTGCATTGAAAATCTAGAGATATTTTCTTTATGGGATGAAGTTTGCTTGTGTTCAATGATCACAAAAGCTTGAAATATTTTTTTTGACCAGAACGAGCTGAACATGAGACAACGGAGATGTATAACTTTGAACTGAAATACCATCTGAGTAAAGCTAATGTAGTGGCAGATGCTTTAAGCAGGAAATCTGTCAGTTTGTCTCATATGATGATGTGGGATAATAAGGTGATTGAACAGTTCAGGGATTTGAAAATAACTAATTTCTTTGCAGGTAGGGTTTGTGATATTGAGTTGACTAGAATTGAGAATGAACTGCATGAAGAGATTAATTAGACTCATACAAAATGATAGTGCTAAGTATTTGAAAGGCCAGAGTTGCATATCTTGGAATGAACATGGGTTATTGTTATATCAGGGCAAGATTGTTGTGCTCAAGGTGTTAGCAGAGGAGGTCATGAACGAGGCTTAAGGTTGTTAAGTTGGTAAATCATATAGAATAAATATATGTACTATAACAATCCTCACTGCCAAAATAGGTGACAGTGAATTAGCAAAGTGTTTAAGTAAATTAAACACGTATTCAAGTAAACGGTAAACGGTAAATCATTTAATTGACATGATAATTAAGTTAAGAATACAGTTCATGTCGGACAAGTTTAATAAGTATAATTGTATGTATGTAGGGACATAGATGTCATTTGATAAGTCTCCAATTTATTATGTATTAAAGGTTAATATGAGTATGAAATTGATTTAAAAGTAATTAAAAGTTATAAGAATTATAATTAAAGTGTTATTTTATTCTCATTAATATTCTCATAAAAATTCTTATATTTTGCACTAATTTCCAGCTCAATAAAAAAAGATAAATTGGAGAGCTCAAGTGGATTTACTTTGGATTTTTGAATCATATAATTCACTGAAGATCTTATTGAATATTCTCTTGAATATTTTTAAGGAAAATTTTCCTTTAAATATAAAAGGAAAAATCTTAAGGATTTGATTAAAGATATGATTGGAGATTCTAGTGAAGATTCCATTGAAGATATTATAGAAAATTAAAAGATATGGTTTCATCACTATAAAAAGGCAACTCTTGAAAACACAAAGGGAAAACATATTCAGAGGAGGAAGAGAACACCAGATACCAGAGTTGGAGATTTCAGAGAGAGAGAGAGAGGAGCTTGAAAGAGACTGAGCAACATTAATCCTTCTTCTTCTTCTTCTTCATGATTTCTTCTTCTTTTTATTTATTTGTTTTGTTTAAGTTAGATATATCTGGCTAATTTTCTTTTGTAGTTAGGATCTTGGATCCAATGTGAATTCTTTATATTTTCTAAATTATTTTTATAATTAATTTAATTCAATTAGTTTTATTCTACCTTGAATGAATTTTCCATATCCTTATTAAATCTGATCAATTTTATAGGGTTTTGTATAACACTTCGCAATTCTAAATAAAATATTAAAATATTAAATGAGAATTAAAGGGAAGGATTAGTGAAAATTTTAGAAATTAGGCCAAAATATAAAGAAAGGGCAAAATAATAATTAGCCAACACACAACCCTAGGAAGATAAAAAATTGAGTAGAAGGTCTCAAATGATAAAAATAACCCTGGAAATGGATTCAGAACGAAAAGTTGAGTGGTTAGGCAAGTTTCAGAAAATGCAGTGAATAATATTTTTATCGGGTAAAAATACTGCGATACAGTTGCACCGTAAAACGTGCCGATTGAGTTTTGAGCTCTAGGTTTTGAATACAAGTTATAAATGATTTATAGAACTAGGAAATATGATTTCTGATGAAAATTGATGGAAATAAGTAAGTTTGGGGAAGCATACCTACGGCGCGCGTAACAACTTAAAACATCATTTTCTCCGAACGACAGGAAAACTCAGGATTCATCTGATCAAGGGTAATTAAAGGACAATGGTTAATATTAAAAATTGAGTAAACACCCTTTTTAGTCCCTGGCAATATCTACGAAGTCTTTTCAGTCCCTGGCAATAAAAAAGGACCAAATTGGTCCCTGAAAGTACAAGAAAAAGGCCACTCTACATATTTGGGAGTTGACATAAGGACTAACATGACCTTTTTTTTGTAATTTCAGGGACCAATTTGGTCCTTTTTTATTGCCAGGGACTAAAAAGGACTTCGTAGATATTAACAGGGACTAAAAATAGTGTTTACTCTTAAAAATTAGAGTTTCTAAATAGGTTGTGAATTTATGGACGTTTAGCGCAATCAGAGGGAAAATTCAAGTTATTTTGAAATCGCGTGAGGTGGCGGTGGGGCCCACCTCACTTAAAAACCCTTTAAGCCACCTAAGCTAAACACTAGTCACCATTTTCTCTTTCCTTTCCCCTTGCCCAAACCGTGCAACCCCCCTTGGACTCCATTGTTGAGTTTGATTTTCTTCATCTTATAACTTCCTCAAATCTTAACCGAATCGAGTGATTCTTTTCTTGAAATTCGATGGAAATCATCACTCGAACCCGTTCCACCGATTAGTTTCCCTTGAAACCCTCTCTGTTGTGAGAAAAATGGCATATACAGCCACGAAATTATTGGAAGTTTTGTGATTTTGGGGTTGATTTCTTAAGCCATTGCATTGTGGAGTTCTAGGAGGAGTCTTGTGATGTAATTGTGGGTAAGTTTCAACACCTCTCATGGATTGATTTGAGGATTTATTTTCATGAACCCTAAAGGGGCTTTTGTTGATTTGTGTTGTTAGAGAGCTCAAATGGAAAATGTTTGTACATGAATGTGTCTTAGAATGATGTGTAGGAGCCATAAATGCAATAAAAAATATTGATGGAAAATATGATTTTTAACTTAGAAAATTTTGAGGATGCCATGACTTTGTGTTTTGGAATTGTGTTAGCATTGTGTGATTGGATTGTTGTATGGTTGTATGATGATATAATAGGATTGTATGAGGTGTGGAGTAGTTAAAAATTGATTGAAATTCCTTGGAGTATACCATTGTTGAATTCGGCCATTTAAGGAAAAGGAAGGAAATGATGTTGTTGAAATTACTTGGATGATGTATTGTGTGTTAAATGGTAATTAGATGGGTTGTGTGGTGGTTGGAAGGTTGGAGAATCAATGGAAAATAATTGATGGTGTTGAGAGTTGTAAAGGAACCTAGAGCAAAATATTAAGGAAAACGACGTTTGAAAGACGTAAAATGAAAAGTGGCACTTGACATGGCCTTTAAGAAACCTAGAGATGCCTAAGAAAATGAGAAATAAAATTTAGAAAAGTAAATTGTGAATTTACACTAAAGAGGCCGAACCTATATTGTGTAGGGGAGGATTTTTGATGTTTTCGTATTTTGATCGATTTGTCGTGTATTGATGATTTGTACATGGTTGTTGTAGGTTGCCGTACGTTGATTTGAACTCTGAACCGTGAGTTCGGTGGATTGCCCTTGGCCCCGTACCAAGTGGGCTTGAGGTGAGTAATTGGAACTATGCTTGTGTAATTGATAACTTGCATGTGTTGTATGAATTTTAAGTGATTGGGAATGTCCTCTGTGTAGGAATTTCTGCTGTATAAAGAGCTTGGAGAATATATTACTGGGAGCGAAGTGAAGAGGAATATACAGGTAACCTCTTGGTACTGGGGCTTGATCCCCTTGTTTGTTCCACCATGCCTGTTGAGGATGATGGTAGGAAGTGTATGTAAGTAACGTAGAATAACATGATCATGCATTTATTATGTATGTTAGTGGTACATAGGTACCGAGTCTCTGGCCAGTAGACAGTTTGCCTTCGGGCGTTGCGGACTTCCACTGGATAGGTCTCCGAGAAGGAGTTCCAGTTGACCTAGGGTCGTGGTGTGTGATTCAGATAGGAGCACACTAGGAAGTCTCGGGTGTATATGGATGGGAGGGGTAACTTGGTTGGATGTTCTTGGAACATGCCTTGGATGAGACCCGTAGGCTTATATGCCGAGCCATTAGGCAGAACGTTGCATGACATTGGTAGCGACCATTCCAGCTTCGTCGTATTTTGTATCCCTATGTTCCCCAGTTTCTCTAAATCCCTTGCTATATCCCAGTTTTCAAGATGTTATTTTATATTATTTATATGCATCGAAGTGAGCCATTGGGCGAAGTTTTCTCCGGAACCACTGGGTTACTGAGATATATTCGTATATCTCACCCCGTCTTGGGGGCTTTATTTCAGAAGGTAACAGTAGTGCAGGAGCGGTGAGCAAGAAGCTCGTAGGATGAGTCGTTGGAGGACTTTATACTTTTTGCATTTTGATGGCCATTGGGCCTAGGCTAAACATAGTGTATGAACATTGTATATGTTGTTAGGATGAGATTTATGTCATATTTGTTCATGCTATTTTGCCTAAGTCTAGATACATGTAGTTTATGACATTTGGAGACTTATGAATTATGTTGTAATTTGGAGAATTGTAAATATTGTATTTGGATCTTGTGTAATGTGCAGTATATGTAATATGATGAAAGGGAAATAGGCCTATTTTAGGATTATGATTATGTGTATGATTAGCAAATGTATGCAATTGGACTTTGATGATTGAAACGTATTAAGTATTAATAAAGAAAGCAATGTGATACATATTGTATAAGTAAGATAAACTGTGATGGGTAGTAAGTGCCCTAAGGCATTGTTGGTCCTTGTGTGTGCCACCCAATGATTATTAGGTACATTTGAGGTCTAGATCACATTAGCAAATTTGGGGATTTTTGTAAAAAACAAAGGAAACTCTAGTGAAATTTCTAGAAATTGGCATAATTTAGGCGAACTTCGGGAGAGCATATCTCCCTCCACAGAGGTCCGATAGGGACGTTCCATACGCCATTTTGAATCTTGAGATGTCATCTGTCTTATGATAAAATTTAGTAAAAATTTGGGTTGGAAGTAGGCTTGTAGAAGGCATAGAGTGCAGACTGCCCATTTGCTCTCTGCACAGGTGACAGTTCTGGACCGGTTTTGGGAAATTTATTCCCACTTTGTTACTTGGTCAAATTAGGTGTATGATATATCAAATTGAAGCTTGAGGTGTCTAGTTTTTTGTATAAAAAATTGAGAGCAATTGGTTAAGTGGATTTCTGCAGTAATTCGTGGAGTGAAGGATGTTGAGAGCTGTTTTGGGGTTGGTTAGCAGTTTTTCTTGTCCAACTTCAAACGGCGATATCCGGAGCAAACGAGATCTAAATAACTCGTGTGATAGCTTCCTAGAAATTTAGTTGAGTGTAGAATAATGTATCAAAATATGGGAGGCTTGTAGAATGCGGTTTATCCGCAGAAAATTAAAGACCGAACCATGTTCGGGAGAGTAGAAAACGTAAAAGTGAAAATTATGCTAAGTGGGTTTATGGGAACCCCTTAGTGACTTGTAGTAAGTAAAATAAGTTATAAAAGTAGTCTAAATAAGTATTCCGCAAAGAGTTTACAGTTACGGTCACAGCTTTTAATCATTACGCTTTTTATTGTTTTAAATACTCGCGTAATAACGGAAAAAGTTTACTCGCATTTTTATAAATGAATTGCTGTGATTGTAACTGCGCTTAATATCATAATTAATGTTAACAATACTGGTGTACAACAGGCTGTTACATTTTGAGGGTTAGAGCTCACAATAGACATATTGGGATTTTAATTCTGACAAAGGTAAAATAACAATTTGTGCATGATCTAGACATAGACTTGTATAAATTGCAGACTTTTTAATTCATCAAACTTAATGCTTGAGAAAGATGAATTGGGTTAAAGGGTTAAATACACTAAGACATTTGGGTTTAACTAATTGATTTGAGAAAGATGAATTGTATGAACTATTGAGTTAATTAATTATAAGAATTAATTCAGATCTATAGAGAAGGATCAAAGGAGAAGTGCATCTTCGCTATAGTTTCCTTACAATCTTTACTCATATCTCTTTTTGCGTTCTTGAATATTCTTAACCTTGTTCGAGGTATTTTATATATTGATGGCTATAACATTGATATGTTGTTTGACTCTGGGGTTATGCATTCTTTTATTGTGAGTCTGATTGCTGTAAGGCTAAACTTGCCCATGTTTAAGCTTTCTCCACTTTTCAGGGTTACTATTGCTCTGGGGAGAAGTGCGACGCTTCATCTATTTATAGAGATGTGGCATTTCAGTAGGATGACCGAGATTACTTGGAAGATCTCATTTATCTACCCATGGTCAACCTGGAGAGGGTATAAATAGACCACACAACCTATGATATATCATATCTAGCAATATTTAGTAAAATAAAATGGACTCATGTCTTAAAAATGCCTATTTGAAAAATTGGCGATATGCTTATTTTTAGAGACCCTTTCTATAAGCCTATAAGCCAACCTATCTGGAATATATTTATTTGATAAAAAATAAAATAAAATAATTACTTAGATAATTTAAAGTAATAAAACACCATTATTTTAATTATTTTTGTCACAACCAAAATCGTGACAGAATGACTACCGAATATTCAAAAAAATCTAAAAAACGGAGTCGCTGCCAATTTTATTTTAAGTTAGAAAAAATTGGAAAACCTTTATTGAAAACTGGTTTTATTCTAATTCGTCACCAACTTAATTTTTATTTAATCCAATACTATAACAACCCGTTGTACACCGGTAATGTTAACATTGATTATGATATTAAGTGCAGTTACAATCACAACAATTCATTTATAAAAATGCGAGTAAACTTTTTCTTTTTCATTACTCGAGCATTTAAAACAATAATAAAGCGTAACGAATAAAAGCTATGACAGTAACTGAAAAATCATTACAAAATAATAATATAAATTGCCTAAATATCATATAATACATCTCTCAAGTGACTAAGGGGTTCTCATAAACCCACTTAGCATAAATCTCACTATCCGAACATGATTCAGTTATTTAATTACTGTGGAAAATTAGCATGTCACAAACCTCCCATCTTTTAGTATGTTATTATGTACTTAATTATCTTTCTAACAAGCTATCACCCGCTCCAAAAAGTTATCGTTTTCTCTGGATATCACCGTTTGAAGTTGGACAAGCAAATCTGCCAGCCAACCTCAAACAAGGCTCCAAACAACCTTTACTCTTTGCAAGATTCTGGACAGACCACTCCACCAATCACTCTCAAATTTTATATAGAAAACTAGACACCTCAAGCTTCAATTTGACATATCATACGCCTAATTTGACCAAGAAATGAAGCGGAAATAATTTTCTCAAAAACGCACAGTGACAGCCCCATGTGCAGGGGACTTTCGGATAGTTTGTGTTCAACGACCTGTACAGGGAAGCGTGTTACTCCTATGGTTCTCAAATCTTGACGCAAGGTAGTTGACATCTTAATCTTGACAATGGTGTATGACACGTCCCTATTGGACTTTTATGGAAGGATATATACTCTCCCTAAGTTTACTCAAAATCTGCCAATTTATAGAAATTTCGCCATAGTTTCCTTTGTTTTTCCAACATATCTCACTTTTACAAGTGTGTTATTTAGCCTCAAATGGTACCTAATAAACATGGGTGACACTCAAGGACCAGCAATGCATTGGTGCTCTTACAACCTGTAACACCCCGTATATATCCGGTAATGTTATCATGTTATCGTATTAAGCATCGCTTAATTTAAACTGCGGAATATCTTTTTCTTTTCAATTATGATAACATTATCATTACCAACTTACTTATTAATCATTTAGTAAAACATCGCCTGTATGTGATTGCAATAAAACAGCTAACTGAAATACCTCATGATATAAATAACATAAAGTGAGTATCTAAGTCACAGATCTACAACTCGTAATCCGGACAATATCCTGATACATTTATTACAACCTTAAATAAAACAAGACATAACAAGACAATGTGTCATGGACAAGTCCCATGCTCACACAAATAAGGCAACAAAGCCCAACATAAGTCTCAACTCAAATAACATAATCAAAAAGAGCTGAAAACATAAACACCATCCAAATCCAGTCATGCTAGCAAATAAGCAGTAAACATAAATCAGCTAAGCTCCGGCCTCCTGCCGCCTGAGGTATCAGTACCCATACTACCTGATCCTGAAATAAGCATTCCCCAAATGTAGGGTAAGATCTCTAAACCAGAAATCTCAGTAAGTCAGTGAGTCCTCAAGGATCTTCCACTCCAAGCTCACTTACATGTGCAATATAAGTTCAAAAGCAGTTTATCATTTATCATTTCTAAAACAGTGCAATGCAGCAGATAATCATGTCATGTGTGTCGATTACTATTCTACTGGCCAGAGATAGTGCAGGTATACGTCTATCACCTACACATAGTGCAAGTACCACTTGCATTCATCCCGGACCACCGTATTGTATGACGCCACATACTCAGGCTTCCCGTCAAGATGAAACAATACATACATATTAAAAGCCATTACATGTAAAGTTCAATCAACATTTCATATATTCAAAGCATGTAACACCGCATGCATAAGACCACACCCCCATGGGACATGGTGGAACCACAACATGGCTAAACCGAGGACACGAAAGCTTACCTTGTAAGCTATTATCCAATGCCAAGAGTCCAGACAAGCTCAAGGCCCACAAACAACACAATCACAATCTGCCCATGCCATAATTAATCATCAATAATCATAGCTCAGATTACACTAAGTGATTAAGTCTCTCTTACTCATTTTAACTCATTACATGTTGTTTCTGCAGGAAGTATTCGAATACTCTACGAGTAGTATTCGAATACTCCAGCTCTCCAGAAAGTATTCGATTACTTTCACTTAAGTATTCAAATACTCACCAGTATCCGAATACTTAACCCCCCAGTATCCGAATAACTCAGTGTCCGAATACTAAACTTTACTGTATTCGAATACTTTCCAGTATTCGAATACTTCTTCAAAGGTAATCGAATACTTTTCTTCCTAGAAAAGTATCCCAATACTCCAGCAAGAGTATTCGACTACCTGATGAACAAGTATTCGAATACTACACGAAAAGTATTCGAATACTTCTTCAACAGAATGCAGAAATTCGAGCCAACTTCTACATAATCCCAAATTTAAGGGTCCAAACACGATTGGGAGTCCAATGACTCCCTAAACAGATATAACCCAACATGTTATGAACCCAGAAACACCTTCCTTTATTCAAATGGTTAAAGTTTCCCTTTTTAATTGATTAAACAAGCTTAAACCCTCAAAAAGAACAAAGGATGATCATGAATACCTCCAAGAGGTTTAAACTCAGAAAATACTCCTCCTTGGAGCTCCCAACACAGCCCCACAGCACTGCACACAAAGGTACACGAATTGACACCTCAAGCTAGTGTCTTTCTCCACAAAGCACACAACTTGGAGCACAAGAATGCCACTACCAAGTGACTAACACCTCAAACTCAGAAAACAGCCCTCAACACAGCCAAAACAGTGGCCAAACTCAAAACAATAGCCCCTCACTCAACCCTAAAGGTGACTCTCACACACACCCAAGTGTTTAGAAGAAGAGAAATGGAAGAGGAAGCTTCAAAGTTCACCAAATGGAGCACAAGGCAATGGAACAGTAGCAAGGGACTCACCAGCCGCCTAAGTCACGTAGGAAAATAAGGGTCTAGGGCTTTGTGCCCAATAATAAGGGTATATATAGCCACATACCCACTTAACACACAGGATTCTTAACCTACTCAGGATTCTTAACCTACTCAATTTTACAAGAATTAACATATTTTTCTTATATTTTTCCGAGCACCTTTCCGGTACGCGCTTTTCCATAGCCAGTATCAGTTCTGGCACCAGTTCTCATTATTTTGACTTGAAACTTGTTTTACAAGTCCTATATATTATTCCCATAATATATAATCACTTTTCATAATTTTCCGGGATACTTTGCCGGTACACATTTATACCGACTAGCAGAACCGGTATCTGCACTTTTCCTCCGAAAAGCGACTTTCAGCATTATTACCCACTAATTGTAATTATTAAAGCCACATAATAATTATTAGGTTCAATTATGGAATCATTTCCTAATTTTGCATAATTAATTAATTAAATTCCTTAATTAGTGGTGCGGGTTCTTACATTCAACCCACCTTTTTAGGATTTTGTTCTCAAAATAAGAATATACATGTCTCGAAGCTCGAGATACTGCCGGAGAAGCTCTTCCTCTCGCTCCCAAGTACACTTTTCAGGAGTTCTTCCTGACCATTGCACTTTGACCATCGAAATGATCTTGTCCTCAGCTGCTTCTCGCCACGATCGAGAATCTTGAGTGGTCCGACGGGAGTCTTTAAGTTCTCCCGAACCTCCACATCATCCGGTTGCACCACGTGCGAAGGGTCCGCTACATACTTGCGAAGTTGAGACACGTGAAACACGTCGTGAATGTTGGCCAAGTTCGGAGGCAAGGCAAGCCGGTAGGCAACAGGTCCTACTCTACCAAGAATCTGGTATAGCCCAATAAACCGCGGGCTCAGCTTCCTTACTCCGAGTGCCCGTCCAACACCCGTGACAGGTGATAGTCTCACAAACACGTGCTCACCCTCACTGAACTCTAGTGGACGATGCTTGACATCGTAGTAACTCTTCTGCGCCTGCTTCAGCTTTTCCCTGATCATCTGGATCTGCTGGGTAGTGTCTTGGACAAAGTCCAAGCCAAACAACTCTTTATCTCCAACCCCATACCAGCAGGTGGGTGTACGACACCTCCTACTGTACAACGCCTCAAAAGGTGCCATGCCTAGGATAGCATGGAAACTGTTGTTATACGAAAACTCTACCAATGGAAGGTACCTATCCCATGCCGAGTCCTGCTCCAACATGCAAGCCCGCAACATGTCCTCCAAGGTCTGGATAGTCCGCTTAGTCTGTCCATCAGTCTGAGGGTGATAGGCGGTACTCAATCTCAATTGCATACCAAAAGCTCCCTGCAGCGCCTCCTAGAACCGAGATGTGAACTTCGGGTCCCTATCACTGATGATACTCACGGGCACCCCGTGAAGCCTCACAATCTCGCGAACATACAGTTTGACCAACTGCTCTGTAGTGAAGCTCACCTTCACTGGAAGAAAAAGGGCAGACTTCGTCAGTCTGTCCATAATGACTCATATCGAGTCACAACCAACCTTAGTCTTCGGCAAACCCACAACGAAGTCCATGGAAATGCTCTTGCTACATCTTAGTAGCACCAGGATGAACAGAAAACTGGCCCTTATGGCCCTCAGTCATATCCTCTTCGGTCAACGGACCTCGAGGAATCACGATCCTCTGCTGGAACAAAAGAAGTCCATCATCATTCCACGACACACCGGCCTGGTTCTTCACGTATTCTAGGCACTCTCTCTGAACTTGCGCCTCTTTGATCTTTTCAAGTAGCTCATTCACAACATCTGTTGCTTCCAGTTCGAGAAGTACTCCCTCACGTGGAGCGGTCACTGCCAGGTTTCGAAACTTCTCAACAACATCAAAGTTACCAAGTAACAAGCTGGATGAGCTCCCGGTTTTCCGGCTCAAAGCATCAGCTACCACATTGGCCTTGCCAGGATGGTACTTCAACTCAAAGCCGTAATCCTTTATGAACTCCATCCATCTTCTCTGCCTCATGTTCAGCTCCTTCTGGTCGAAGAGATACTTCAAACTCTTGTGGTCACTGAACACCACAAACCTCAAACCAAACAGGTAATGCCTCCAAATCTTGAAAGCAAAAACGATCGCAGCCAACTCCAAATCGTGAGTCGGGTAGTTCTCCTCATGAGGCTTCAACTGCCTCGAAGCAAAAGCAACAGCTCTACCAGACTGCATCAGCACACAACCCAGCCCCTTTCCAGGAGCATCACAGTAAAGCTCAAACTGCTCCTCAAGATCAGGAAGGACCAACACAGGTGAAGTAGTCAATCTCTCCTTCAACTCCTGAAAGCAATCCTCACACTCGTGAGTCCTCACAAATGGAGTCTCCTTTCGGGTAAAGCGAGTTAGAGGGAGAACCATCGTGGAAAAACCCTTGATGAACCTCCGATAGTAACCTGCCAAACCTAAGAAGTTCCTCACCTCCGTAGATGTCTTGGGCCTCTCCCAATCCAGCACGGCCTCGATCTTGTTGGGATCCACTGCAACTCCATCAGCTGAAATCACATGCCCCAGAAACTTGACTGATTTGAGCCAAAACTCACACTTAGAAGGTTTCACATAAAGCTTTTTCTCCTTCAGCACTTGCAGAACTATCCTCACATGCTCCTCCTCAGTCTTGGAGTAGATCAGATATCATCAATGAAGACAATCACAAACTGATCTAGATACGGCTGGAAAATCCTGTTCATGTAATCCATGAACACTGTCGGTGCATTGGTGAGTCCAAACGGGATCACCAAATACTCAAAGTGACCGTATCTCGAACGAAACGCGGTCTTCGGGACATCCTCCGGCTTCACCCGAATCTGATGGTATCCGGACCGGAGATAAATCTTGGAATACACGCAAGCACCCCTGAGCTGATCCAACAGATCATCAATCCGAGGAAGGGGATACTTGTTCTTGATCGTCACCTTGTTCAACTGCCGGTAGTTGGTGCACAATCTCATTGTCCCGTCCTTCTTCTTCACAAAGATGACCAGTGCTCCCCAAGGAGACACACTCGGCCGGATGAAATCTTTCGCTGAAAGATCCTCAATATGCTTCTTAAACTCAGCCAACTCCGGTGGCGACATCCGATATGGAGCTAAAGAAATCGGCCCCACACCAGGCAACAAGTCAATGGAGAATTCTATCTCCCGCTGTGGTGGAAACTCAGGGATCTCCTCAGGAAACACCTCCAGGAACTCTCCCATCACAGGAATGCTAGTGATATCCTCTTGTGTCCCACTCACCAAACCACCTAACATGACATATCCCAATGCCCCTGCTCGCAAAGCTCTCCTAGCCTGCAGCAATGAAATGTATGGCGAGGAACTAGCTGTGGAATCACACGGAGACATCACCACGCGCTTTGCACAACAATCAATCATTGCACAGTTTCTAGACAACCAATCCATGCCAAGAATAATCTCAAGGTTGGCCATCGGCAATCCTATCAGATCTACCGAGAACTCACGACCGTCCCACTGAAACGCTACATCGCGATGTACAGTGGTAGAATCACAAATTTCTCCGGTGGCGGTAGTCACCCGCAACGGTGGAGAAAGCACAACACTGGGCAACTCAAGCCCTAAAGCAATCGGGGTAGCAACAAACGAATGCGTAGCCCTGGAATCAAAAATAGCATCAACAAAAGAATCACCAATAGACACAGTACCTCTCTGACAAGGTTTGGAGCGTGGTCCGACTGCTGTCTATCCAAGGTGTAAACTCGTCCAACATAAGGTGGCACTGCAGGTGCCGAAGAAGATGCCATCGAAACCATCTGAAGAGGAACTGCCTGAACCGCTGCAGCTCTCGCCATCGATGACAGACAGTCTCTCGAGAAATGGCCCTCCTTGCAACACAGGAAACACACCAACTGCCCCGAAGCACAACGTCCCACATGCTCCTTTCCACATCCCGAACATCTCGAAGTGGAAGGAGGCCTAGCATAACTCCCCTGCTGCGAGGCTGCTCTCTTGAACTGACCAGGCGCCTGCCTAGTCGCTAATTATTTCCCCTTGCCCTTACCAGCAAACTTCATGTCCTTCCAATATGTAGGAGCAGGAGTAGAACCCCAGTTCCCTTAGTCTCATCCACCTTGGCCCTCTTGGCCTTGCTTGCTACACAAACATCCTCGATGTCCTTACACTGCTAAACCAGTGTACCAAAGTCCCTCGAAGTAGCACCAGCAATATGCTCAGCAATCACCTCACTAAGTCCCCTGTGGAACTTAGTTGTCAGAAACAACGGAGTAGGAGGAACCATCCGGAAGTGCGCAAACTTCACCAGCTCATTAAACTTAGCCAGGTACTCGTCAACAGACATCGAGCCCTGTACCAAACGGTCAAACTCCCCCTGTTTCCTCTCCTGCGCATCGTAGGGAAAATATCTGCCCAGAAAGCACTCCTTAAAGAATGGCCACGTCATGACACGGCCCTGCCTCTCAAAAGCACGTGAGGTGTGCGTCCACCACTCATGGGCATCGCCCTCCAGCATGTAGGTCGAGAACATCAGCTTCTGTGGGTCTGTACACTGCATGACCCGAAATATCTTGTCCAGCGACTCCAACCATCTCGCAGCAGCAATAGGATCCAAAGACCCCTCAAACACAGGTGGCTTATGCTTCCTGAAAGCATTCAGGCGGCGATCGATCACATCACGATCCTCAGCATGCCCTACAGGGGGCTCCCTCGTCTCAGTGGCATGAGTAGCACTGCCGATGTGACTATGGCTCTCCACCTGAACACTGTTAGTATTTGGGTGTCCTAGAGACAATCTTATGATTAAATAAGGACATAGATGTAGACCTTTTTAATATTGTCGCAAATAAATAAAAGCACTATTTATCTTGTTTCATAATTCTGTCTCGATATTAATGTTAATATATTATGAATAACTTGATAAACTCCGTGGAATAAAATAGGTATCTCTTGAGTATCTGTGATGAGATCACAATCATGAGGATTCAAGAATACCGGATGTTTATTCCTAATTTTATGTTCCTAGTCTAGAGATATTGAGAACGGGGTCAGTAATCTCGGGTAAGACTAGCACGACTTATCTACTTGTATATGGATACAAGGTATAGACCTCATGTGCTACAGATATGGAGATGTCTTAGCTAAAGTCGTGGGTGGACCTATAAGGGTATAGCTCGCACTGAACAGACCACAAAGAGACTCTATGAGGAACTCTCACAGAGAGTATCATTAGAGTAGTCTCTTTATATTTGGGTATGTCTTTCCTAAGACCAGAAGTTATTACCTAGACTGTGTTCTAGAAGGCATGCTTTGATTGTGCACCTCGTCTGCCTGAAACATGGAGACTCATAGGTATACTGTTTGTAACACCCCAAATGTGGATATACATATAGGGTGCACCTTCATCATGCATTCAACGCGCGGAAGTCTAAATTTAAACTTTACGAATGCAAATATCAGAGTGCGGAATGGAAACACATAACCATACTTATTCCATATAAAATTAAAAGCGTTAAAACGTCAATACAAAATAAATAACACTAAACATTTTTTAATGTAATCCCAAAAAGATTAACTAATCATAAATAAAAACATAATTTATGCCGCATCATAAGCCCAGTCATAATGTGGTTGTGGTTCCTCTAGCCATTGTGTACTTAGTGCTTCATCGAAATCACAATGTGGAAAAGCTTCTATTAATAATTTCATAGCCTCAGTCCATAGGCCTCTATCTGTTAGATCCTTTAGTTTCTCTTCCCAGGTAGGTGGAGTTTCTTCTTCTTTACGTACCAGTCTCTTACCCTTTCTTTCCCACATAACTTTCTTATTACTTTCTTTCATCTTTTCCTGAAATGGGTGGTCAAGGGGGGTGAGATTTTGGGGAAAATCTCAGTAAGGTTCACAGCTGGAGCATTCTCCAACTATGACGCTTACTCCTGCAACAGTTTATAATAACAATACAAAATGGAACATTTAACATCATCATATAAAAATATCATGCCATCATCATCATCATCATATTCCTGCCGGCTTTTACGGACTTACGGAGATACCCGGAGTCCTCGTCAGGTTGCAACTGGAGTATCAGTGCACAGGCCAACATTTAATAGCATGGTTTTAAGTTTCAAAAATATCATAATCACATAATGTAAAGCACTATAAACACATTGCAGTCAGACCATAACTTATCATAGTTTCATAATGGTGGCATACATAGAGAGATTACTTCAACAACTGTAAACACTTACAGTACTTGTCGTTCTTTACTGGTATACTTTCAACTTTTGATCTCTTTACTTGCCTGTTTGCTCCCTTGACTCCCTAACATCATCATATCATCTTTTAGTAACTTATATAACATTCAACATTTGTGTTTTATCCATGTATAGGTCTCGGCTTTGCAGGTTTAATTACCTAGAGGAGTTGTTTTGCTTACTTACCCACTTGTGTAGGTTTTAGGACATTACTAGGTCATCATAACACTTAATAGAATTAATAAAGATTTCATTCTAGGCATGTATAGGTTCGACCAACTAAGGTTATGATCATGCAAAATTGATTTAGAACCTAGGCTACTAAACATGCTAATCTAACATCATCATTTCATCATCTTTCATATCATTTAAACATCTCTTCATGCTTATAATTATCATACATGGTTCGGCCTTCTAGGGATCATATACTTAGGATATTACTTTCATGCTTTTACATGTCATTCCTAACCAAGAAGGTTCATAGGCTTACCTTTGATGATGATCAACGACTTAAGGAAACACTTCTTGACCTTTGACTACTTTGAATCTTCTTGAATGAACTTCCTTCCTCCTTGAACATACAAGGCCGCAAGCTTAAAGAGAGGAGAAGAGGGATTTTCTTTGTTAGAGATGAAGGGTTCTTTGGTGGAATTATTAGGAAGAAGGACTAAGATCCAGGCTTGTATTTGATCTTGGAACAATTAGGTATTTCTCACTAACACACTCACCATTTCGAAGCATTCATGGACTTCACAAAATGAACTAAACTCTTTGTTCTTTCCTTTGGTAGTGCCGCGGCTATAGAGGGAAAAAGGAGAGACTAAAGCTTGTTCAAATAGGCAACCTAGAAGCCTTGCCATTACTTGATTGCTGGTAGGTTTCGATCACATTAAATGAGAGTAAGGTGGTGATTTGTTGTCATAGGTTAGATTGCTTAATTTAGGGACAAGAACATGATGTCAATTTCCTTGATTAAGGAAATTTAGTGATTGCTTGATTTAAGGAATTGATGATGTGTGACTAATCGTCATTAAAAGTTGCTCCCTTGATTTAAGGGATTGATGAGGTGTGACTAATCGTCATAAAGGTTGCTTCCTTGATTTAAGAAACAGAATTATTTGATTGATTGACATATTGTCATCAATTTGCTTGATTTAGGGAAAGTGATTGACTACTAATCATCATAATCCTAACTTCCTTGTTTAAAGGAATTTGACTGGCTTGACTTAAGGAAATTCGATTTGCATTTAATGGCTTGAAAATCAAATAAAATCAAATTCATTTCCTACACCTAGGCCGCGGATTTTAAATGCTTGGAAGGAAAAGATTTCCTTTAATTTTGGACCATGATTTATTCCTTAAGATTATGGACCTTTAACCTATTAACCTGACCTAATTTGTGCCTATTTTTCCATGATTTTATGACACTTTAAATTGACTTCTTAGAGCTTGTTTTCTCTAGTAAAACCGTGGGCTTCTTGCTTGTAGGGAAAGAATTCTAATTAAATTCCTAGTCATATAGTACTTCTTTAGGTTTATTATGTCATGGCCTTACTTTGGGCTTTAACTTGATTTGGGTTTCATTTACCTTATTGGACTTTACTTTATCATATAGAGCTTTCTTTGTATCACTTGGACTTGTCCACATTAAATGGAATTAAAACTTCCTTTGTTGGGTTATACTTTGATCCATGAATTCATTGGATCCCTAATGCTTATGTCTTTGGTCCATTGGACCCATACTTCTAATTTACTTAATCATAAACTATTTCATCTGAAATGTCTCGTTTATTAATTATCATAATTCTTCATTAATCATGATACAATATTTAGGGTTGTTATATCCTCCCCCACTAATAAGATTTTCGTCCCGAAAATTACTATAACTCGGGGTACTTCTGTCTAATCTCATCTTCTCGCTCCCAAGTTGCTTCTTCGGGAGTCCTTCCTTGCCATTGCACTTTTACCATGGGTATCACCTTGCTGCGAAGCTGCTTCTCTTCTCTATCCAGAATCTTGATTGGTACCACCGGGATCTTCAAATTAGGTCGTACTTCCACTTCATCCGGTAATACAACATGTGAGGGATCGGCTACATATTTCTTCAATTGGCTAACATGAAATACATCGTGAAGATTTGCCAAATTTGGAGGTAATGCCAACTGATAAGCTACCGGCCCCACCCTTTTCAGAATCTGATAAGGACCGATATAACGCGGACTTAACTTTCTTACACCGAGTGCTCTTCCAATACCTGTAATAGGAGAGAGCTTAACAAATACATGTTCCCCTACTTCAAAGTCTAGGGGTCGGTGCTTCAAATCATAATAACTCTTTTGTCTGTCCTGAGCCTTCTGCATCCTGTCACGAATCATCTTTATCTGCTTAGTTGTTTCGTTCACCATATCTGGCCCAAACATTTCTTTATCGCCCACTTCTTCCCAGCATACAGGTGTTCGACACCTTCTTCCATACAGAGCTTCATACGGGGCCATTCCTATACTTGCATGATGACTGTTGTTGTAAGAAAATTCTGCCAAAGGCAGATACTGATCCCAACAACCTTCTCTTTCTAAAGCGCAAGCTCTTAACATGTCTTCCAGTGTCTGTATTGTTCTTTCAGTCTGTCCGTCTGTCTGCGGATGGTACGCCGTACTCAATCGTAATTGAGTTCCGAACGCCTGCTGTAATGAATACCAGAATCGGGATGTAAACTTAGGATCCCGATCACTGATTATACTTTCTGGTACTCCGTGCAGTCTTACAATCTCCTTCACATAAATTTGAGCCAGCTTCTCTGTCGTGTACGTTCCTTTCACCGGTATAAAGTGTGCTGACTTGGTCAATCTGTCGACCACTACCCAGATGGCATCGTAGCCTGCTTGAGTTCTGGGTAGACTGGTTACAAAGTCCATAGAAATACTTTGCCATTTCCATTCGGGAATATGCAAGGGCTGTAGGGTGCCCGCTGGTCGTTGATGCTCTATCTTTACTTTCTGGCACACCATACATTTGCTTACGAATCTTCCAACATCTCTCTTCATTCCTTTCCACCAGAAATTATTCTTCATGTCTGCGTACATTTTGGTGGCTCCTGGGTGAATCGAGTACTGACTCTTGTGGGCTATTTCCATCACTTCATCTCTCAAGAGTCGTGTAGGGACGACAATTTTCCCTTGAAAGGTAATTATACCTTGTTGATTTAAACTAACTCCAGGTTGATTTCTTAACCGTTTCAAACAATCTACGGCTTGTTGGGCTTCCTTGATCCTCTCTAAGAGTTCATCTTGGATTTGTACTGCGTAATATTCCTGTCCGCATTCACTGTTTACCACTGCGAGATTTAAATCTCGGAAATCTTCAATCAATTGTTGTTCGGCTATCATCATACTTGCAATTCCTCTGACTTTTCTGCTCAAGGCATCAGCAACTACATTCGCCTTGTCGGGATGATACTTTAGTTCAAAGTCATAATCTTTCAGGAATTCCATCCATCGGCGCTGTCTCATGTTCAGCTCCTTCTGATCAAATAAGTACTTGAGGCTTTTGTGGTCACTATATACTGTCGTAGTAGCACCGTATAAGTGATGACGCCATATCTTCAAAGCAAATACGATTGCTGCCAACTCAAGATCATGAGTGGGATAATTCTCTTCATGTGACTTCAACTGTCGAGATGCGTACGCGACTGGTCTGCCATTTTGCATAAGCACACATCCCAAACCCATCTTTGAGGCATCACAATAAACTTCAAATGGTTCTTCAGGGTTTGGTAATGTCAGCACTGGGGCTGTCGTCAGCATCTTCTTTAACTCCTGAAAGCAAACTTCGCATTCATCAGTCCACACAAAAGGGACTTCCTTCCTTGTCAATCGGGTGAGTGGTAACACCCGCTTCGAGAATCCTTCAATAAATCTTCTATAATACCCTGCCAATCCAAGAAAGCTTCTTATCTCTGTGACCGTCTTGGGTCGCTCCCAGTCAACTACTGCTTTGATTTTACTGGGGTCCACCGCTACTCCTTTATCTGATATCACATGCCCAAGGAATTGAATCTCGGGCAGCCAAAATTCACATTTGGATGGTTTGGCGTATAGCTGTTTCTCCCGTAATATTTGCAGCACGATTCTCAGATGCTCCTCATGCTCCTCCTTGCTCTTTGAGTATATCAATATGTCATCGATAAACACGACAACAAATTGATCCAGATAAGGTTTGAATATTTGATTCATATACCCCATGAACACTGCTGGGGCATTTGTCAGTCCGAAAGGAATGACCAGGTACTCGTAGTGCCCATATCTTGATCTGAATGCTGTCTTCGGAACGTCTTCCGGCTTGATCCGGATCTGATGATATCCTGATCGGAGATCGATCTTTGAAAATACTCTTGCACCTCTCAGCTGATCAATTAAGTCCTCAATACGAGGCAGTGGGTACTTGTTCTTCACAGTAACCTTGTTGAGCTGTCGGTAATCCGTGCATAGTCTCATTGACCCGTCCTTCTTCTTCACAAATAATATTGGCGCTCCCCATGGAGACACACTGGGTCTGATAAAAATTTTCTTTATTAAGTCTTCCAATTGCTTCTTTAATTCCACAAGTTCAAGTGGTGACATACGGTAGGGCGCAATTGAAATTGGCCCAGTTCCCGGTACTAGCTCAATTGAAAATTGTACCTCTCGTTCTGGAGGGAAATTGGTGATATCATCGGGAAAAACATCCTCAAACTCCTTAACCACTAGAATGTTGGACAGTGGTATCTCTTCTTCTCCTACAAGAGTTCCCATCATCATCATGGAGCATTCTCCTGTTTCAGGCGCTGAGTTTTCTTCCGCTCCTTCTTTGCCGATAATCAAACTGCGATTGCTGCAGTCAATCACCACTCGCTGCTTGGCGAGCCAGTCCATCCCTAGAATCACATTGATCTTCTCTAGTGGGAGGACTATGAAGTCCTGTTTGTACTTCTTTCCTTCATAGATAAATGCGACGTCTCTACATAGTAGGTACGCCTTAGCAACTTTTCCCGTCGCGGTCATGATCCGCATAGGTACTTGCAGTCTATCAGTAAATAAATCGTACGCTTTCGCCACATAATCGGCGACAAAAGAATTCGTAGCACCAGAATCAAATAGTACATCTAAATTTTCATGGCAAATATAGATCGTACCTTTGACCAGTTCAGCTGCCTG